>NC_049989.1:19716963-19772768 GCF_000003815.2 Branchiostoma floridae | reverse complement strand
ATACATAATGCGCCCCCCAAGGCACGTCCCCGAGGAAACCAAAGCGGCCTCTCTTATAGGCCCGCCCGGGTTTCTCCACCCAAGATTTTAGCCTGATAGCTCTAACTATGGAATGAAGATCACTTCAGTGTCTCTGACGAAAACAGGTGGATTCCAGTTGAAACGTCTGACCGTTTCCAAAACCATATCCAGTTGCTTGAGTAACTACTTTTTTGTGCATCTTATTACCTGGATGTCTAACCTACATCGAAAAACCTAAAGTTGTTATTCACTACACACACATATATAATCATTGTCTTACCTAATTGAAACACACTGTCGGTTGCGTTTCCATCGTACACATAGACGAAATCCCAATTGTTCTCCACATTAAACGCCGAGAAGGTGAGGCGGATGACTTTCGATGAAGTGACGGTTATCAGGTACTGGTAGTCCTGGCTGTTCGGGTATAAGTTGGGGTAGTTCGGACTGGTTACTGTTCCGCTGGGCCCAGTCTTTTGCACAACTACGTTTGCTGCTAGAAAAAAAAGGAGATAAGAAAGGTTATGGCAATTGTAGTCACATAAACATTAGTTTACTTATTATTCTGTTGGAGGAAGATATTTTTTCACTATGTCTTTGTAGCTTTTAAAAAAGAATCCGTTTTCAATGTAGTAGTTTCTTCGAAAAGAAACAGTCACAGAATCGGTGATTGCTAATATTTCGACAAAGTTTGGAGTTGGACTGTCCGAAAATTTGGGTGAATTCATTTTTGTTCTCGGTGTTTGAAATTACGGTACAACTTTGCTAGGGTTTAGAATATTTGAGCTAATGGTTTTTATGATCAAAACTTTCGCATGGTCAATCTTTTTTATAACTTAATATAATCCTGGATGTTTTCTTCTAGAATTCAGTGGGTCACAATGAACATATACAATGATAATAATTAACTAGAGTTCGGGGACCTCATACCTCCATGAAATATTTATTGCTTTTTTGTGGATGGTATGTATGTTTATAGTCGGTTGTATTTGAGAGTAATGGTTATAAATGTTATGGGAAAGTAGTGGTGTATTTATTTAATGACACAGAGGATGTCCATCTGATTAGTAATTATTAAAATGTGACACTTAATTGTGTAATGTGCGTTTAAGAGGTCGACGGCATATGGTAGCGTGGTGTTCCTTAAGCTTGATGTTTGGCATTTAAACTGTCTAAGGTTGTCAGCATTATTGAGGTTCGACTATGTGCCTCAGAGCGGTGTGGTGGGAGGAAGTTGGGAAACTCAGAAAGAAGAAGGGATGTGGCCAACTTCAGTCAAATGGTGATTTGATTTTCCACCAATATGTCATAACATCAGCTGTTCACACGGTACAAAAATGAGATGCACACTTTCCTCTGATAGGCCTACATCAACTGTAAGATGAATACTTGGCGCCAACCCCGTCTGCTAAAAAACAAGTACCATTGGCTACGAAAGAGACAACTAACAGCTGTCCCTTAACATAACGAAATCAGAACATCTGTATCGCACATATAACTTCTGACACCCAACCCATCTAAGATGAGAGGACCTAATGGCATTTTAATCACCATGTCACTCAAATCAGCAGTACAGTATGTGAGACATCCATACCTGTTAAGCATTACCGTTAAATGTACCTCAACTTCTTACAATTATACTTACGCTTCACATCTCCATGATATCCTAAGCAGACATTAATAAAACTAATTATCATATTAAAAAAACTCGGGGTTCCCCAAACAGCTGTCATACAAATCACCTCACTATCTGCTTAGAGCTAAGCCCATTAACAAACACTTAAAGCACGATGCCTGTTCCAATATATCGCAGATATAGGGGGGACTTCTGATATTATTACATCAATTATAACGACAGATACGGCGCCCAAAATCACATCGATCCGAGCTTTCATCACAGCCCACCAACACAACAAGTATGAAACCAATCCATCCAGCCGTTCTTGAGTAATCTTGTACACAGACAGAGACACATAACAGAAAATATAACCTCCATGACATTTCATGGAGGTAACTACTGTGCCAACTGTTACAAATATTTCAAACAGTCCTAAGCAGACATAAATAAAACTACTGGGGGTTCCCCAAACAGCTGTCACCTCACTATCTGCTTGCAGCTAAGCCCATTAACAAACACATACAGCACGATACCTGTACAAATATATCTCAAATATAGGGGTGATTTCTGATATTATTACATCGATTATAACGACAGATACGGCTCCCAAGATCTCATCGATTCGAGCTTTCATCACACCCCACCAACACAACAAGTATGAAACCAATCCATCCAGCCGTTCTTGAGTAATCATCTACACAGACAGAGACACATAACAGAAAATATAACCTCCATTCCATGACATTTCATGGAGGTAATTAATTGCAGTAGTACAATCAGCGGAAATAAAGCCTTAACGTACGGTCACCACCACCACCAGAACCCGAACCCGACTCCGAATCTGTCCCTGAGCCCGAACCTGAACCTGAATCTGATCCGGAATTTGGAGGCGGGGTCGGGATGTTGTTGGTTGTGGTAGACCCGGAAACACTCGGAGTGGGGTTGTTGTTGGTCGTGGTTGACCCGGAAACACTCGGAGTGGGGTTGTTGTTGGTCGTGGTTGACCCGGAAACACTCGGAGTGGGGTTGTTGTTGGTCGTGGTTGACCCGGAAACACTCGGAGTGGGGTTGTTGTTAGTCGTGGATGACCCGGAAACACTCGGAGTGGCGTTGTTGTTGTTCGTGGTGGACTCGGTAACACTCGGAGTGGCGTTGTTGCTGTTCGTGGTAGACTCGGTAACACTCGGAGTGGCGTTGTTGCTGTTCGTGGTGGACTCGGTAACACTCGGGGTGGCGTTGTTGTTGTTCGTCGTGGACTCGGTAACGCTCGGCGATGTGGTGTTGGTTGCTGGGGTAGGGCTGGGTGTTGTCGAACTTGACTGTTGACCGAAAAGAGCACAAAGAAGGACGGCAACCACAGCTGTCCGCTTCATGGTGCTGAAGGGCTGGGGCTAAAACAACAACAACAATATTTTATGATTATCTGCATGGTCCTAGAAGTGACGACTACCATCAATTATAATTGTCACATTTTATCTTAAATCTAAAGACAGCATTGTATTGCTCTATTTGTATTATCATAGTCTTCCATAAAGCAATATGTGAATTTTCTATCTCATCTATTATTTCCGTGTTTGAACTCACAATTTAACCCTGCTAGGTTCAACTGATCGGTTAGAAAATGATTTTCATAACTTTTGTATTATATTTTAGAAGTATCGTGGATGTCTTTTGTACATGAAAAGCAGTGGTTAACAATGAGAATATACAACCATAGGAATGAGGAAACAGTAGTGCAATTCACAGAAAAAGTGATCAACATTTCATTGCCTGAAAATTTAAAGACAGGCTATGATGCACTAAGCCGGAACAACGACCGGTGCTTCGTGATGAAAATCGGTCCCTTGGGGATGATTAACAGACCTTTTGCAACAAAAAACAATCCATTAACGCAAAGCATACTAATATTTCAGTACATTACCTGATGCATGACAAAAGAACAAGTGTTGTGAACAAATTTGAGTGGAAACAATAGTAATTTCATTTTATCGTAGCGCTACCAGTCATCTTGCGCTATGAATTATTAGCCATGTACTGTTGGTCATATACACATTTCGTGTTGTATAATGCAAAAGTCGCATCACAGACCATTGTTTTGGTCACCGGTTAAAGCAAACGGTGAGACAGACGTAATGCTGCCAGCGATAGGAGCATTCTAATCGGCTATGTGTTAACTCGGTAAATTTTCCACACTTCAGATACTAAAATAAGTAAAGAGAGATTTATATTCCTCATTAAACTGTTTTAACTCTCCAAGAAAAGCATCACCCTTGACCTTTTACGTTACGTGTTGCCCTTCTTTATTACAAAGATGGTCAACAACATCTTTTTCAGCCGTCGGAGCAAAGAGTAAAGTTTTGAATGGCGTCTTTCTTAGAAATACGAATCATTGCACCAGTTTCTAATTTGGTGAAGATGTCAGGCGTATGAATGGAAACCGAGGTCGCAAGAACAAAAGAAGGTCATCTATAGTTACAGTAGTGTCTTACCAACAATGCAATGAATGCACACAGTGAAGGACGATGGGTTACAAATAGGTCAACCGGAAAACAACATGTAGCCCATGATTAGTACCACGCCTGTTCTTTATTTTCCATACTTAGTAACTGCTCTTTTTGCGATGCACTGAAGCTTATATAATACTCGATTGTAACACTATATCAAAGACTGCATTGGCCCTCATTGTTATGTCAATTCGGATGTTAAATCTTATTCTCTACATCCATTTTGTACGTTGTGTAATAGTTGTTGCTATACACTGTACAATGCACAATTGCCGTGCAATGAGGTTCTTCTATTATTTTCGTTTGGCAATTGCAAACGTCAAGATTGTTAGAGGCCTGTCGAAAATATAGAGACAGTCATACTATTTCATAGAATTGTTACATTATATCTTTTCGCAAACGAGCATTAAATTGTATGCCAGTAGAATAATGTATACAACGATGTTTTGGGTTCGTTCATGTGACTTTTAACATCTTTAAAGATCAGACATCTTCAGATTAGATATCTGAAACAAGGGACTTTGACTAAGAATCTCATCCCGAAACCCTGTCCCGCACGTCCTAGCTGTAAACACCATATAGAAATAAGATAATACTAAGGTCATTTATCTATTTATTCGGACATGTACATTAAGTGACATGTACATTACACAGACTCTCAGGCAGCGTTGCTAATATTAGAGTCTACAAGTAGGGACAGAAAATTACACAGGAATTGTACATCTAGAGTTACAGGAATATTTCACCACCAATAAGATAAATAGGGACTAGGTAGGTAGTAGGTAATAAGATAAATGCACTGTAGGATAGTGGATAATGAATAGGTTAGCCGGAAACCGTGCTGCACGTAACCCATGATTAGTATACCACACCCGTGCCTTTATGTAATTGCTCCTTTTTAAGTTTATGCATTGATGTCTAACTAAATGTACAAAAACAATTTCAATATTGTTCAGAGGTTGATATCTATTTTTTTTCAAGCTAATAAAATTTTAGTGGTAAATGTAGTGGTAACTAAACATGCAAAAGAAAAGAAGAGACTGGCTCTATACTTTCGGCATTTTGTCTAAAAGCATGACAGCTTCGACATGAGCTGTTTTCTTAAAAATTATTAATGAAGTTTTTTTGTTTTGTTTTTATTGACGTGAAATTTTACAGCCCTTTTGGGCCAAGGTACATTTCACTCATATCATCATTTAAAACTCAACATAATAGTGCGATTCATTCGCTAAACCGCCACATATTTAAAAAGTACTCGTGTTAAATTAAACATCATGATGACAGTAATACAGAGTAAAAATCACAATGATAGCATAGCAATTACTACATGTCACTTAACATTCTTAACTGGCAGACTGTAATGGGTTGTTTTGGTAATGGGTGGTTCGACTGAGTGCTAGAGTCATTTTCTTAGTTCTAGAGTTTCTTAAGTTTCAGCCGTCGAGGCGTGCAGGGCAAGAGGTCTGCTGTGCTTTCGGACGTAACGTTAGACATGTTGTGGGCAGAGAGTCCTGCGTCTGTTCTCAAGGGTTTCCAGTTTGCACATCTGCAGCGCTGAGCTGTAATCGGAAGACTTGTGACCCAAGACGATCCGACACGTACGTTTCTGTACGGCTTCTGTTGTGGCGGCTTGTCGGTTTCATACATGTGCGCAGTACTCAAGGATCAGCCTTATGAAGCTAAGACACAGCTGTAAACAGTCAAATGTCTTCAGGCTGTGTAACATGAACAACCCTTTGTTACTCGCACACTTGTTTTTCCCTTTTGAGGTTTGACTGAAGCCATACACCTAGCACTTTTGTGATTTCTACTGTTCTGAGAAGGTTGCCGCAGAGGCTGATGGGTACAGGCGAATCAGGCTGGGGTTCCTTAATTGTATAATACGATTTTGAAATTCAGAACTCACATAATATCCAAACGTCACGTAATGTCTGCATGTCGTTTTCAAAATAACAAACAAACGCATTGCAAGCAAACGCCCACGATGACAAAGACCTGTCTAAAATACAGAGACCTTTATGATCTATTTCTATAGTTGGCTATTTCTGTGAAGCCAGTATGGAAGTTATATGATGTAATCACTAATCGGGCCTTGCTTCAGTTTTAAAGCAGACGGCATTTTGACGTCTGATAGAGTCAGAATAGAAAATGAGAAAATGTTGCTATCTAAAATGTGTAAGGCTAAAATTACCTATTTCATCAACAAAAATACACACCAATAAGATTTAAGTGAACGGTTTCTTTATCTTAAAACACAGGATTAGGAGTTACGTCATATGAACTAGAAATACTTTTAGAAGTCGAGTTTAGCACAACGAAGCTTTTACCTGCTAGTTTTCATCTTCCTATGTCTTACAAAACTCTTAACTAACTTTGGGGATCCTACAATACTGTCATGGCGGATCCTAGCTCACTTCCAGAGTAACAACCAGACTATTATATACATCTGTTTAGTTTAAAAACGAGCATCAAACAGTAACTGTACGGAGTAGTGAAATGTATGCAATCTCGGTAAAATCTTCACTTGTTGACTCAAAGCGAAAGCAGCGTTTCCAAATTTTAACATTGCAAAGAACTGACTGTCCCACCAACTCTGAACATATCTCCTTCTTTGTGCAGTCCCTATACACTAATCTGCATGTATGTCAGGTGAAGGAATTATAGGGCTTTAAAGTCTTACAAGACCAAACAACAAACCCACCTTTCAACTCTTTCACAGCGCCGAAAACCTCCAACGAGGGCGTCAGTCACATAACAAACTATTTGAGACCAAAAACTGCGTTTTGAGCACCAGTTTGGGTAGTATAGCAGGCTTTCTTAACCCAGAAAAAATGACACTTCATGGGAATGTCGGTGACTCAGTAGTATAATCACTATTTGCGGTGTGGTCGTAGTACACTAGTATTACTTCGCTGTTCATCGTTCCGAATCAAAAACAATCCGCGTACAAAGTAGTCCCCCCAAATTTAGAATACCCCTGTTCTTGGATGACAACATTACAGATTAAAAGCAGAATGGATCATATTTTTCTACCTATAGATGTATAAAGGATACAAATTTTTTTTACCCTTTTATGCCACTAGAACAGTCCGCACAAGATTTTAGGGTGAACGGACTATAAGATATCGTTGGACCCAGCAAAGCGGAAAAAATTAACTAGGACAGGTTTTTCCGCTAGCCTAAGGAGCTCTACCCTATAATCTTCTTTTAATCATCCATCAAACCTTGTCAGTTGCTAAGATACCGCCGGTACAGCACACTATAAACATAAACAACTATCTGTATAGTAAAGAACATTAGACTTACAGTGTTAAAGCCTGCGTAACTTTTACCATGCAGGTGAGCTAACTACAATTGTCTGCGAAGAAAGCAAGAAGCTAGGAAAACATTTGTTTTTGACAGTGGTGGATGAAGCGTGCAATTTTGTTTACGTACTACAATACGGACTGGAAACAATCATACAAAGCTGCTATTAATGTATCAAAACCAATTAGACTACACAGATGTAAAATGTAAAAATGACAATTAGCCCCCATCACTATAACAGGTCGCAGGACAGGTAACATCAATAATTCATAATGGGCCGATCCGGAAAGATTTACTGCAATAAACTGCTGTAGTCTAAAGGCTTTTACCCCGATGTCTTGTACTCTCTTTAATGTTCCCGTTTGCTGGCCCAAAAATTCCCAACACTTTGTTAAAAGCCTCAGAGTTAACTTTACCTTTATGTAGTCGCAAACGTCTTTGCCAAAAGATCAGCCGAGGATATTGTAAACAATACTGTCTCCAATAGCGCCCTGAAATGTTGTCAAACCTGTCGCACGGGTGCGCGCAACACGGTGTCTGACTCTGCCTATAGTTGTGACACGGGCAGACACACAAGTACTGCAGCCAAAGTTGGTAAACAAAGCTCGCGCAAGGAGCTTATTTCTTGGAGATGGCGTTCTCAAACTGTTTTAAACGTAAAGTACTGGTTGCTTACTCACAAAATAAGTCACGACCTTGGTCAAGGATTACTATTCCAAGCAACTAAGCTCACGCTTGTTTTTGTAAATAGTAAAGATAAGCATGGGGGTACCCTGTTTAAACTCCATTCCAGAGTTTGTCCAGGGCCCTTGCTTGGACGGTTACTTTTCAATGGACTGTAAAGTGTCGCCATTTAACGTATTCGACAAAGATTTACGTTGTCTAAACATTCAGGAATTATCTTGTCTTTTTTCTGTACTTTGTGTGCAATTGTCCACATATTCCAGGGGCTTATTTGTTTCCCGTCGCTTAGTCACGCATTGTAAGCAGGGGCTTTAGCAGATGATCTCATATTTTCTTGTGAAATTGAACACGGTTGTCACTAAAAGGAGGCTTTTTGGCATTCCACTTTATTGCATGTCTGCCCGGCCATTTCACGATTCTGTCTATTCGAAGTCAAACTTACCTAATATCAGAACATTGCGGGATGATAATTGAGAAATAAAATTGAGCTGTTTGAATAAGCAAGCATAGGTAGATATCTAGATAATTTGCAAGGATAGTACTAGTATGTGATTAGGGCAACACGCGGACAATAACAACAGAATACAACCGTCCGCTTGCATATATATAGTCAAACCAAGGAGGTTAAAGATTCTTTAACCTCCTTGGTCAAACCAAAGATAGTTCCTATGTCAAAATCCTACGTTTAGGCCGTTCGAGCTTCCCCTTGTTGATGAAGAGTATGGTCTTTTCTTTATACTGTCAACTGTATCTAAAAGTTATGTATTTCTTCTTGATTTATCCTGTTACAAAGTTTGCGACTGAAACGCCCCCAGCAGTTAGACACACACACACACACACATACGCGCGCGCACACACACACACACGCACACACACATACACAAACGCTGATAACATAAACGTCTTGGCGAAGGAAAAAACAAGTCCACATTAGTACTAGTCATACGATGTTCTGTCATAATATGGCCTACGCTAATCTAAAACATTGCAAGGCAGCAGAATATTGTACGATATACTCACGGCTGCCTCAAGACAATTTAGTGGTCGTACGGCGTATGTGACCTGGTCCTCACCTGAAGGAACGGTGCTCAATTAGACCCCACCTGTGGAGGACATTCTTCATTTTATGCCCCTTGGACGATAATTGTGACGTCATGAGTTTCTATGGTGATGATTTGAATCATTGAGCAGCTGATACGTGTTATGGTGACACACCCTAGAAGATGTACATCTGGTGATTATATTGTAAACAAAAATAGAGAGGTTATTGACTTACTTCATGGTTATTGACTCATACCAAGGCTGCACTTAATTAGATGCCTGTTAACGTTAACGGGTTTACAGAGAATATCAACATTCGGAATGCTAAAGGTGGTATCTCACTGCAGTTGGGTCCACCGGTGCGGCACTGCAGGGCTTGGTCACTATGGCATTGTTGTTTTATTTTCGCCCATTTAAAAAAAAATATAGGATATTGCGCTATACGTAAAAATATGACTTAGAAGACAACAGCGCAAAGCGTAAAAAAATCGTTGTTTATATATATCTGAAATTCGTTCAGTTCAATGTTTTGAACCCCGCAGTGCCGCAGTGCCCCAAGTACAGTGGGATACCACCTTCAGGTAGCTATTTGTATTGCTTGTGGAGCTAGGTATCTAGGTATCAGGGAGTATAGTAAACGTTTAGACAATCAGAATTCTTTTTCATTTTATTTATTTCATAATAGTTGATGATAGTAGAAAAAAAAAGAAATGATATTTTCTTATGTGGTTAGTTTTTTGTAGGAGGTATAATGGAATCAACTCTAGATTTACGGGTAAGACTATGGATTAAGGAGTGAGTGGACACATTTTGAGACGCATCTTTAAGTCGGATTTGCTGCTAATAGGGGCTCACTATCTTTAACACTCCCTGTCCGTTGGGACTGGTTGTGATGATAATGCAGGTCTGATCGATCTGGCTTAGGCATCTTTATAGAGATTGAGCATTCGACTTCAATCAGGTGAAGTGTGTTGCTTTCGTCAGTTGCTAGTAGTTGCCACAGGTTTTCCACGGCTCGCTCTTTTAAAGTACTTTACCAGCATGGCTAAATTGGCATTTTGACGTTCCATTGTTATCTCATGAATGAATTAAGAAAGAATGGAGCCGTAACGAATATTGATAGATGGGCGTGAAAGAATTCTAAATCCGACGGATCCCACATACTCGTTCCCGCATGCGCAATAATTTGTCGCAAACACGTGCAAGTTCGGTCCAGTGAGCACGAAATATAGAATACAACACTGTGTATTCCGTATCACCCGACATATCAGCCTAACCCGCGGGAGGGTTGGGACCGAGGGTTCTACGGAATACCTCACCTCACCTCACCGGTCCCATAGCCTCACCGGCCGTAGGGGCAGCAATCCCATCAACATACGGAATACACTGTGTTGTATTTTATTTATGTCATGCTCACCTGAAAAAAAAAACAACATGTTTTGATGCGAAATGCGCCAGAAATTTGGCGCCCTCGAACAAAAAGTGTTAAAAACAGCAATGTTCCAACGTCCGAATCAGGTATTCGAATTTTCGACCGCGCAACACTTTGTATGGGCAGGGTACGCTCGAAAATATAACTAACTGCGGGGTTCGACAAGGCTGTAATCTGAGTCCAACATTGTTTAATTTGTTCATTAGTGATATAGTATCTGAATTTGATGACTGTTCTAGCAATTCTCCTATTCTGTACAACATGAAAGTGCCATGTCTTTTATATGCCGATGACTTGGTTATCTTCTCAGAATCCCAACAAGGTTTACAGTCCTCCCTACTTAGACTAGAACAATATTGTAAATCATGGAAGCTGAAGGTTAACCTGAAAAAGACAAAGGTTATTGTATTTACAAAGGGAGGCCGCTTACCGAAAGATTGTAGTTTTTTGTTTGATAATAATGCTTTAGAAATAGTAACATCTTATTGTTATCTAGGTATTGTTGTATCCTCAGCTGGCACATTCAAAGCCAATAGCAAATACTTATACAGCAAGGGATTGAAAGCTCTATTTGGAATTAGACAATCATTAGACAAAGCAGACGCACCATTATCAGTTAAAAACAAACTCTTCGACACTTGTGTTAAACCTATTTTGTTATATGGATTTGAAATTTGGAGCTCATTCAAAAGTCCTATATCTTGTCCTATTGAAACAGTGCACTTGAAATTTTGTAAACACTCACTTAATGTTCCGAAAACTGCATCTAACCTTGCTGTACGCGTTGAATTAGGGAGGTATCCTATCCAACTGGAAGCCTCTCTAAACGCCATCAAATATTTCATTAGAATTCAACAGAATGTGCCACCTGAGAGTCTGCAGGCAGACGCTCTCTTATGTCAGCTTAATCTAGATTCATCAGGTACCAAATGTTGGGTATCTGGTGTTCGCAAAACTTTGGAGGAGTGTGGTTACCCTTTTGTGTGGCAAGCCCGTAAGTCAACAGATCCAAACATATCCCACCTAATTTCTGCAATCCACCAACGACTGAATGATATTTATTTCCAGAATTTTCTAACCAACATTCATAATGATAATAAAGGTTTACGTGCGAAAAACAAACTCCGAACGTACAGACTACTGAAATCCACATACAATGAAGAGCAGTATTTGAAAATGACAAACATTCGGCATAGAACTACCATTGCTTAACTAAGAATCAGTTGCCACCGACTGCGAATTGAATCAGGAAGGCACAACCGCACTCCTCTAGAACAAAGAGTCTGCCGATTTTGTACCTCAAACATGGTAGAATATGAAGTGCACTTCACTGTTGATTGCGATATGTATGCGAATGATAGAAATACTCTATTTAGTTATAGTAGAAAGTAGATTCCCTCATTTTAGACACATGAGTAGCACTGACAAGTTTATATTTCTCATGCGTTTTGACAAACCGACAATAGCGAAACCCATACAGTCCTACATTTTCACTATTACCAAGAAGCGAGAAGAAGCCGAACTTTTGTGTTAGACTAGATTTGTGACACTTTTATGTATGTATATATCCTGACTTGTTGTGACCTGTACTTAGCCCGGTTGGGCAAAATTGTACAATAAAGGTCTTCATTCATTCATTACATTCACCGTACGCAAGTGATGGCGAACGTTTGTTTTCTTAATATTAGCATGCGATGTACATGCATGCATTATTTGCACGCTTTTTCATGAACATCAATGTTTTTGTAAAATTTGAAAAGTATATATGTTTGCCTATTTCAACATACGACCTGCTACGTATACATACACATTTTCAGAGTCACCCAGAATAACAGCATAGCAAGACAACAAATTTTACGTTTGATTTGCTCATACTTTATTTAGTAACGTTACAATGATGACAAAGACGAATTTTCATACTGTAAATATGATATACCAGCCTGGCGAAATTATTTTCCGGAAATACAGTACTTATATTGGTATGCAAACCTTTATGTTGCTACATACGTCAAATATATCATGACTATTTGATGTGTAACTACAGAAAGATATGTACAGGAGAGTCAGTTGTATCTAACATAGCTATATCAACACTAGCATTATACTAGTTTCTCTAAGAGAGGGTACATATATAAAAATAATAATGATATATGAAAGTATCACGTCTCAAAGTCTCATATGTCATACTCATGTGAGTAAAATGATTCATATTTTTCATGTTAGTGGTACTTTCCTCTATTTTGAGAATTTGATTTTACATAACTTGAATGATATTCGTTACAATTTTAAGTAAATGCTTAGTCGCTGATTTCTGTGAGGACCTGTACAGAGACTTGAAGTTGCAAGCAAAAACAACATTAGCAATCCAATAGTTAAGATGGAAATAGATTGTTGAAGTTTATGTAACGTTAGCGCCGACGTGGACTCAAGTACAAAGTACAAGGTACTGCCACAATGATACTGACGATGTACAGTAACAGACACAGTCTATCCAGAACATCTGCCAACAACATGTAATCTGTAGGCATCTCTTCGTCGTTACCATTAGATTGTAACAACAGCCTACCTACATTGACACTGAGCTCGTCCATGCGGTTTTGTAAGTCAACAAGGCGATGCTCGTTTTTCATGGCGATTTGTAATTGTGCCATAGGGGGTCCGAAAACAATGGCAGCCACATCACTATCGTCGTCGGTGAGGCTCATTCCTTTACGGGGCAGGGAGGACCTTCGCTGCTCACTAAGAGATGTTCTTCCTCTTGTGTCCGTCTTGCTCAGGTCTCCCATCAGAAGAACTCTGGTATGTGAATTTAGACAATATGTGTTAAAACTGATAAGTTTACTAGTAGTGAACGGTCTTCAGCATCATTGAGAGTAAAAGTTACGAAGTCATCACAAATGCAAATCAAAATAACCTAAACCCTTGAAATGGTACCGGTGGATTGCAATAGTAGAGTATATAATAGAAACGTTGCTAATCCCAATTTGCCACGTGTCCTTATAAACACTTGGACACTTCGTCTTCCACTGCTTCCAGAAAAGAAGTCAAACCCTAAATACGTAGATTGTAGCTCTCAGCAGTCCATACCATTGATAGAATAGTCACTCGTTTACACTTGTCACCATTGTTATCTATACCAAAGTATTTCATTTTATACATGTTTATTATATTCTCTGTATGTTTCATGTTGCAATTAGCCCTCGGGCAAGAACTTGCAAATAAACTTCTATTATTATAAACATGTTACCATGAAAACAATTCGTCCAATTCATTGTATTTTGAGCCAAGCCCCCCACCCCCGCCCCATCGAAACGGTTGTGAATAGTAAATGCTATACTCATGACCAGGCGCACAGCGCAAATACCACACTCAAGCTAGCACATTGTTCTTGTAATCCATTCTATTTTAGATCTAACCGATAACACCCAATAATTCGATATTGTGAGGAACCAATCAGGGGAGATTGAACCGGGGCTAGATGCCAGCGGTTAAGTATGTGCGCTCTTTTTTTAGCAGATTGACCTGACAAACATAAACAAAAGACGGCCGGGTTTAAAGTCTTCTCACCTCGCCATGTAGCACAGGAAGAACCTCCTGGCGCACGGTGACAGCGTCCCCTTCTTGTTGTGGAGGATGACGATGAAGAGGGTGACCAGCATGAAGAGCGCCATCATTCCCATGGCAACGATGATCAACAGAGCTGAGGCAGTGAGCGTTGGGATACAAACCGAAAATCAATAATTGTAGCGCTTTTATGCCATAGCAGGAGACTGATATAAGCAGGTCTTAATCTAAAAACAGTTCTTGACAGGTCAATTATACATTCCTCGGGAATTCTGAGTCGTTCACATGAACTGCCGCATACACGTGAGGTCCTAAGCGCAAAGGACCACATAATTATGTAAGCAGTGACGTAGTCAAAATTGCCTTGTGAAAATTGACGAATGGTAATGAAATTGTCGGTGGAATAAAATACTTGGTTGTGTACAAAGAATACTGTTTTTATTGACTTGCCAACATGATGATACCTGTCTACGGATCTTTTCTCACTTTCTTGCAAAATTGGGGTTGATCAACTCACCAATGAAAGGGATGATCCCCTTGACAGGCAGGAAGCCCGTAACGACGACTAGCGACACCACCATGGACAGCAGCACGGTGACGCCGAACGAGATCCGGTCCCCCTTGTCCACAGGCAGCATGAAGGTGATGATCATCAGCACCACCAGGATGATGCAGGGGGAGAGGGTGGTGGCGAAGTGGTAGCTGGGGTCCCGCTCCAGACTGATGGTGAGGCAGGCCATGTTGTTCCCGGTGGAGAGGGTGACTTCTCCGCTCCACTCGCCCGTAGTCACCGGCGCCACGGTGCCGTTGCACGTCAGGAACTTCGGGTCATCTGACCTGGTCCCGTTTGAGCATTCTCCATGGGCACAACCAGAGACAGTCGTGTGAGCACAACCATAATCTATAGATAGAAACATGCACAAGTACTCAAGCAACTAGATAGAATTTTGATGCTTGAGTAATTGTTATCATATGTGTCTTTATTGTCTGGGTGTCTAAAATCTTTACCGAAGTAGATGGAAACATGATAAGAGACAGTGAGTGCTATATCTTAACACTCTGCAACATGAACAGCATAGCGATATATTTGCTGGGCTAACTATATGACCGCAACACGAAAAAAGGGGTGCGTTTAGGCCTTTTCATCCTTGTACACCTGGATAAGTTTGCAAACCCTGGGGATATTTTCATGAGCACATCTCAACCCGTTTTCTTTTTTTTTTTGCTATGGTAGTCTTAGGGTAGCTAGCGAGGACTTGCGAGTTGACGCCGCTAGGTACTTTAATCCCTTTTAGCCAGGTACTTTAATCCCTATAATCCCATTTAGCCAGTTGCAATTGGCACAAAAGTCCATTCTGTAATTCTATGAAATCTTTATTTGCGAATTCTAATCACCTATGATGTGTTCCGATCCGGCGCTCCAGCAGATGGGGCAGGTGATGTTGTCCTTGGGGAACAGGAACGGGTCCAGGTCACACGTGGTGGTGGTCAGGGTCTCGATGGGCCAGTGGACGTCTCCGGTGGAGTCCAGTCTGATCACAGTCCTGGGGAACCCGCCTGTGTACTGTTCATCGGCGCTGGTCGGAGAAAATAACATGAAAAATAACTGGAACATGGAATCGGAAGGGAAGGCGTGTTAGAAGTGAATAAAGGGTAAGGGGGGATGTGAAACAAATCTGACAAAAAGCATTGGAATTCAAAATGATTGAAATATAAAAAGCAAGACTCCAATAAACTCCTAACCCCAACTGAAGAAACCAAAACAATTGCATCATCATTTCACACGGTATACTTTCCTGCGACACAAACTGTTCGATTCTAGAATATGTTCATTATCAGATAGTTTCACTTACCTACATCACATTCTGCAAAAATGGATTTGCGAAACGTACTTCAGTTGTATGTTGAATAAAGCTAGACTATGTAGAAACAAATATCACAAGTTGTTATGAGAATTAGTATTTTAAAAAAAAAACTAACATACTTTCTCTTCAGCGTCAAAAGAGGCTTCCATGGTTGATCGTCTCCGAAGAACAGATGATCAACATCTCCGTTTTCTGCCATCTCCCAGCGTAGGCGCTGGTCCTGCCATATCTGTACATGTGGGAAAGGTGCAACTATTGTGGAGACATTCATCTTTATGACAAATTACCTTTTTGAATAAACAAAGGCAACCAGCAGAAAAAAGGTCTATGGTGAATTCAACATGCTGACATTCTAATAGTGAAAGAAATGGAATTGTAACAAGCATCCCACTTACGAATTCAGCTTTGATGGCAGACTTGATAATTTCAGCTTTCTCATCCTACGATTTTAATAATAAAAATGGTTATCAAAGAACTGCAAATTTTGTACTGTTCAGTACAAACCTGGCGTGTAACGCCATGAGGGGGCATACGATCACAGGGTATGCTATTATTCAATTATTATGCACAATCAAAGCGGGTACGAAAACAAACAAAAGAGTTTATCCTTTAACTGACCAAAGATATGATGCCATCAATGTATGCCTGGAAGTAGATAGTCGCCCTAGAAGTTGGTGCCAGGGCTTTCTTGTACAATTCCTCATCAAACAGTTCGTTCACAAGTTTAACCTCAAAGTCCGCTGTGAAAAAACAACATGATGATGCAAATAATACTGAAGAAAACTGTGCTTGTTATTACAAAACAGTCAAACCAAAAACCGCTATCACTATCACTCTCAGAGGGTGCAGTAACAGACCCGTTGAATAAAAAAATCCCTCGACTGGCTTGAAATTCTTTACAAATATGAATTCAATGCTCAAAGATTGGGCCTTTGGATCTTTACCGAATGAGATGTTTGCAACACATCATAATACTGTGCAATGTATATATAGTGCATACATGTACATGTACATGTACATGTACATGTAGCACTTGCGGGTATGTGAACATAACAGCGAGAGATCACAACAAACCCCTTCGCCCCAAAATATACGAAGTTAAAACTTAGTATTCCAGTATTCGATTTACATTCGCACTGTGGCAGTGCTGAGGACCATCGGCCCTCCCCTGATGTTTGGTTGGCGATGCACTGCGCCTTGTTGGGCGGGGAGTTCTTCGGGAACTTGTAGCCTCGGTTACAGGTGAAGGTGACCTTGTCGTGGTTCCAGTAGAACTTCTGGAAAGGCTTCCTCTTTCCGTTATTGGGTCTGCCGGGATCTTTGCAGCCAATGACTGAAAATGAAGAAAACAGAATTTGCCAACCCGTGAAATATGCTCTAACTTACTTTTTTGTTGACTTGTTTAGATTTAGGTCCTCCGGATCCGGTTGAAATGGAACATTGACTAATTGGCTAGACTCGTTAACAAAAGAATGCGCCGTTCTGTACTGAAAAAAAAAACGTTTACCGAGAATTTGAAGGGATCATAATTTACTGTTACCCTGTGTTTACAGAATATCTCTCGCTGGCTAGGGTTTATGGCCCCTCCCCGCTGCAGCTGTAGGACCGGCCGCTAGGAGCGCGATTTGTCGGGCTAAACCTACTCTCACATGGCTACCAAAATATTAAAATTTTAACGATAAGAAACATTAGATTGCCACGCCTACCACAAGAAATAGCAAAGTTATTTATTGTTTCCTACTAAGAATTTGCAGGGACAAATAGTTCATTGTTTTATTGAAATTTTCAGACTCATGGGTAGCCCGGTTCACTTTTGACAAACTGATTTTCATCGGGACCCAGGTACACATACAAGGAAATAAAAACATATCACAGAGGAAATAAATAGGTGTACACAAAGGAACATATAAGTACAAATAAAACATGAAAGAAGGCCAATCAAAATAAATTCAAACTTACTGTCACAAGGCACGACGTCACAGTTTTCCCACCCCTCTGCGGTGATGCACCATGGCCGGCTCGCGGTGAGGCTGCGGCAGTAGTTGTCCAGTAGGTTGGCCCACGGGAAGTCGTCGAGCAGCGCGGAGTGATCGCGGTAGTCCCACTTCAGACAGGAGGCCCCGGAGATGCCGTGGTTCTCCAGGCCCCGGTAGTTGTCACCGTTCCCATGGAAACACGGCGTCACTGCAAATGATACAAGACATTTAGAATTGTGTTAGTTATCAATGAAAACGCAGCAAAACAGGTAACACGGAAATGGCCTTCCCAAAAGAAATTAATTTTGGAGAGATGCCGTGGTTCTCCACGCCCCTGTAGTTGTCACCGTTCCCATGGAAACAAGGCGTCACTGGAAATGATACAAGACATTTAGAATTGTGTTAGTTATCAATGAAAACGCAGCAAAACAGGTAACACGGAAATGGCCTTCCCAAAAGAAATTAATTTTGGAGAGATGCCGTGGTTCTCCACGCCCCTGTAGTTGTCACCGTTCCCATGGAAACAAGGCGTCACTGGAAATGATACAAGACATTTAGAATTGTGTTAGTTATCAATGAAAACGCAGCAAAACAGGTAACACGGAAATGGCCTTCCCAAAAGAAATTAATTTTGGAGAGATGCCGTGGTTCTCCACGCCCCTGCAGTTGTCCCCGTTTCCATAGAAACACCATGTCACTGAAAATTAGATCAGATATTTATAAATGTGTTAGTTATCAATGGTAATGCATGTGGATCATAATGTCATTCAAAGACTAAGACTCACTCAGCAAAACAGGTGACGCAGAAATAGTCTTCCGAAAATCGTTAAAAGAAACCAGAAGATCGTTAAGACAGAAATAGTATTATTTATTGTATTATATATAATACTATTTACTATATTTACAGCCATGGGACTGTTATCCGTCTCTCGAGCCGTAAAGAGCCGAAGAGGATTTACTATATCCTCTCATGATGGCAGGCCCACCGAGCTTGCATATGTCTACCAATGACCTTGGGGAACCGACTTGTGATCAGTCCTCCAGAGTCTTGCTGCCAGCTGGTTCGAAAAAGCTCCAGCCGGCTTTTCAGCAAATCGGATTCTTCCCCTTTTGTTTTTGAGCGGGAAGTTACCAGCCAACCATATTGCCTTTTGAGCGAAAGAGGCGACATATAACGTTAGTTTCGGCTGGTCAACGCTGGCACTGCTAAAATGGCTGATCGTAAGCCGGAGGTCTATTACTGATATGAGAGAGTGCTTGCAATTGTGCTACGGAGCATTAACAATACGGAAAAAAGAGTCCATACCAGAAATGCAGAAAAAAAAGGGTTCACAAAAATTTAAAATTACCCCCATCCGCCGCCAGTGATGGCTTGACGTTGTAGCAGTCCGTGTTGGGAAGGATGCTGCAGGACGGGAAGGACGGCAAACTGCTCTCCTTGTGACAGGAGTACTTCACTTCTTCACACCAGGAGCGGCAGGGAAGAAGCTGCCTGCTAGAACTGGTAGAATGAGACACGGTTAGATATGGTAAAAGTATAGCATGGTTTAGGTATGAGAAGGGTCAATAGCAGGAATTACCCATTACTACTCACTACATGTACTAGCTAAGCAGATGGGGGAAGTTTGCCATCAGAATGCACCTGCCATTCCAGTGCATAGTGCAAGGTGGCCCAAACTTCCACCACTTCCACAATATATTAAAGTCTATGCATCACCAAACAATCAAGACCAGAGCATGTTCAATGCCAAAGATACTAAAACAGACAGTCTAACTGCAATACCAAGATCACTTACCAGGACAACACAAATCTATATTCCAATTCATCGCAATCTCACATAATGGTCTAGAGATATACACCCTGAAGTACAACAAAACACACATGCTCTTTAAAACGTTAGCTACATTTCATGGAAGTGATAAAAAAAAAACGAACCTTTGGTTACAGTTGGGCAGCAGGACGGAGCACACTAATGACTTGACCTGCGGGTGGCAGCCGGACAGGGAGAGTTCCTTCAGCTGCTCAAACTCCGCGGCGTTCTGGATCTCCGTCACGTTGTTGTGATGGAGCGGGTTGGGGAGTGACGTCATCATGTACTCCAGTCCTTTACACAGGGTGAAGGCAGGCGGGATCGCCTGGCAGTCTTGGGAATATGGAAAATATTTGATGTTACCAAAAAAATCAGAACCAGAAATTTTCAACAATAGAAGATATGTGCTTCGTAAGATTTTTGTGAGAATCACACTGATCCTTTAAAGTATTTAGAAAGACAATATAACTTATCTGTGTTATAGAGCTTTGAATTGATATAAAATCGTTCCAGATTAGCATATATTGTGGTACATAACTATCATATTTCATGTATTAGGCGTCCCTTAAAAAGTCAGTCTACCAATCTGTGTTACATAATTGAAATGCCCTATCGTAATAGTTCCAGATTTTTGGAGCGAATATATTTTACTTGTGCTACGTATGTATTAAAAATTTGCACTATACGCGTTCTCTAACAATGTCATAAGACGATCTTCCGGAATGAAAACTCGGACCCACCACAGCTGGCCTCGTCACTCCTGTCCCTGCAGTTCGCCACGCCGTCGCACCGCTGCCACGACTTGATACATGTCGTGCCGCTCGCACACCGGAACTGGCCCACAGTGCAGTTCGCGTACACTGTGAGGACAAGAGTTTATTGGTCAGGTGTGTGGCATTCGAAGCCTGGTAATCAACAAAATACCAACCAACCGATCATCAAACCTAACCACCCACCTACCTGCAAACAAACAAATAAAACAAATACTAAACAACCGACCAACAAAGAAAGCTGTCTAAGCAGATATTGAATCGGTAGTAAAAACTTTTCTACAATTATTACTTGATCTATCTACATGTATAAAACTGAAACATATAGTCTAAATGCACAAAGACAAATTATAAAACGATTTGAAACAAAACTTTTTCGTAGTGCCATCACCTTTGATATTGCCGTTACAATTTGAAGGTCAGGGACATTTTATAGCCGCTAGAATTTCTTAGCCATATATCTGTTCATAATATAGTAGGAATTGTTCTTCAGTCATACCTTTGTCCACAGCAGCATACGTGGCTTGGAACCCCCTGTATGTTTCCACCGAATCAGAGCTGAACTGGACGGTGAGCACATTACCTGTGGACGTCACTGGTGATGGGACAGTACTACCCGTGTACTGCTCTGGAAATGCAGAAAAAGAGAGTGCAGGATAAGGTTATGGATCATATGATGCAATAATCGTGCTATATATACTGCATTAACATGTTGCACTCTTCCTTATGAATGGCTGAGATGTACGAGTGCACACGTAAAGGAATCATTGATTGAGATGGGTTGAATAATAATATCTATTAGCCATAACATACTCCCATACGACCACTATTCAAAAAAGGTCCCATAGGATAGTAAAGATGATTGGATTCAGGTAACTTGAATGCATTGCTAAAGGTCGCCACTAAAATACCCCACTTTTTTTTACTCACATGTACGTGTGAACTATTCGTTGTAGTTGTGCGCTACCCACAATTTATATAGTTGTGTTTGATGGAAGACAAGCGCATGAAGAGGTATAATAATCTATACTTAATGCCCATTTTTTGTTCCGGTACATTATTTCTTTTTCATTAGGTACGCATTAGATACCAACAATGCATGTACGTCATTAAGCCATGTATGTGTTGTTATAGATGAAAGGTTTTATTACTAGTGACACCTGCATGGTGCTGTGCATTATTATTTTTGTGTCCTTACTGAATAATAGATGGCAAAACAAGGTAAGCACCAGGTAGGTATGAAGCAATATACACAGTGACTATACTTACTTGTGCGTAAACATTTATTGTCATAACCGAGCCATTTGCAATTTAAGTTTGGACCATTTTATCTATACATAATTACAATGAATGCAAAGATCTTCCAAAGACAGATATTTATGTTAGTGTTTTTACTTATAGTAAACATTGTCAATTTCTATGTCTAATAGAATCTCAATGTACTCAAGCATTATAAAGAAGATATCAGTATCTGTTGAAATATCCAGTTAACTGTACTTTTTGAACGTTACGCTTAATACACGGTTCAAGCCTGTGTCCGCCTTACAATTATTTTGTCAGTAAGTGGTTGCTAGGGGGAACAAAATCCAGGACTTAGCAAGACCCACCCACATACCAATATCAATAGAATCCATCTAGGCATTCTTGGGTTATGCTGGCCTTCTACAACTTTCCCTTCCATGTTGTCCGTCTGTCAGTCGAACAACACCAACAATGCCCCCCCCCCCACACACACACACCACCCTCCCACACACACGAACCCTACCGACAACATAACCACATAACCTTCTAGGGAAGGGAGAATGAAGTCGAATGGAATGCGTTTCGATGTGTTTGTTTGTTTGAACTTTGTTTATTCATGAGAAGCTCAAATCGGCCAGCAGGCCACTTTTCATTGAGGTTATGAGGGAGGTAGTGGTCAGATGAAATATAACAGAGTTGATATGTAAATTACCCTCCTACCTATTTGAAACCGTTTGTCGGTGGTGTCTCCGTCGTACACGTACACGAAATCGTAGTCTTCTTCCACGTCGAACGCGGCAAACGTGAGGCTCACGACCTTCGGAGGGGTGACCTGTATCACGTACACACACTGTTGGTCCTCCTGGTAGTTGTTGGGGTAGTTCGGGCTGGCAAACGTGCCGCTCGTGCCGTTCAGTCGTGTTAGTCCGCAGGAGGAGGGCTGGGTGGTCGACGGATTGGCTGAAAGAAATTAACAAATTCATAATCATTAAAACGTTATCTTGTACAAATTCTACAAATGATATGTGAATGTATATGTGTTTAACTGTGATACTGATCATTAGAAAACAGTGGCAAGAATGTATTATAAGACGTACAGTACAGACAGACAGGAGAAGGCTGGATGGACGATGGGTTGGCTAAAAGAAATAACACAATTTATATTTGTCAAAACTCAATCTTTTACTTTTTTCTTCAAATGATGTCTGAATGTATTTTTTTTATTTACTTAGAGGTCAGCGCAAAACAAGGCTGTTGGAGCCACTTAGACGTTTTGAGTTACAATACTGTATAGTGAAGAAAGATGTGTATAACCCTTGACTTAAACAGTTGTAGATTGTATCCCATGGGAAAGCAGGTCCGTGGAAGCTCATTCCATAGCGTATGTTTAACAATAATGATTAATTAGAGAACCATGTAATTAGAGAACGCTGTAGCAAGAATGTACTATAAGAGGTACAGTACACACTGACAGGACGAAGGAGGAAGGCTGGGTGGACGGTGGATTGGCTGAAAGAAATAACCAAAATTCATATTTGTCGAGACGTTACATTTTACAAGTAAAATGATTTTTCTTGAAATAACATGTGAACGTATGTTTAACCATGATAATCATAATTAGAAAACAATGGAGCAAGATACGATACAGATTGAGATAAATGACATCTTAAGATACGTATTTCACAACTCATGTCACACTAATGGGATCATGCAACAAGCTTGGCTTTATCAATTTTTTTCGAAAAAAAATATCACTTGAACACTTGTAATATTATGAATATTTGTAAATATTTATAGCTCTGTGTAATGGCGAATCCTAGCCATTCTATCATTGTCTACGACCAAGTTTGTATCAATACAACATTTTCAGTACAAAAGAAACAATCGAAACAGCTAAAGGCGACAGTTACTCAAGCAACCATGGATAGATTTCTAAACGGTCAGACGTTTCAGACAGTATCTACTATTCGTTGTCTGTGGCTGAAAGATAAATTATGTACTTCAAATAGGAAGCTACCTGAAACGTCTGGATGTTAACAAATCTATTTGGTTGCTAGAGTAACTGTCATATTGCACATAATATATCACATTAGACAAATATTCGTAGACAAACCGTACCTGTCTGACTGAAGACACTGACAGCCAGAATGCAACAAGTAAATCCAGCAGCACACAGGCGAATCCCCATCGCGATCAGCTCGTTTCCAACAAGTAGAATACAATCATGCTATAACAAGGAACTGTATATCATGATACAGTCTGGACAAACGCTGTACGGCATTATCGAAGAGGCTATTAGTAGGTTTCCGAACGTTACTAGTGAGCAATGTAATGTTGGCCTATTGATTGACGTCAGTAGGTCTAAACAATGTCAGTGTTAGACACAGTCCAGTGAGCAGAATCGTCATATGATCTGTAGCTGCATACCTGCCTAGTCCATTGATCTGTACATCACACGGAATTGCATTGTTCACCTGTACTTTGAAGAAAGCTAATACATGGTTTTGATGTAATACTTTAATACTAGACTTACGAATGTGTTTGTGTATGTTTTTCTGTGTTTGTTTGTGTGTGTGCGTGCGTGTATATGTGTGTGTGTGTGTGTGCGTGTCTGTCTGTCTGTCTGTCTATGTGTTTGTAGTCTAACTGCTTGATCGTATATCTCATTTTTGCAGCACATACTGTACACAATGTTTAACACCATGTTCCAAACATTCTATCACAAAACAATACACCTTTTTCTAATGAGGTCTCACATTTGCTTGATCAATTTTGAACATGTATACGTGACGATTATAATGTACCTGTACATTTGTCTGGGGCCCTCTGCTTTAATTGCTAACCTGCCATTTCAATGCACCAACCAATTAATATAGGGTCGTGTAGCGTATGCTGTTGCCTTGGCATGTATCTAGGATACAGGGGTGCGGCTAGGCAAAGGTGCACTCACACTGCAAGCTTGCGTCACTGCGGGGTTCGAAAGATACTCAACGGATTTCAGAGATAAAGAACAAATTTTCTGGCTTTTTGTGTACTTTTTTGTCTTCTAAGTCATACTATTACGTATTACGCAATATCTAAATAATATAAAATCGGAGAAAATAACAAAAGAGTGACGCAATAAAGGAACCCCGCAGCGACGCAAGCTTGACGCAAGTGCAGTGATGGCTGATGATCAGTGAAGCAGTAATAGGGCCTTCACGCTGAAACCGAATCAGCAGGAATCAAGCAGAACCAGCGGGAATGAATTATTTGAAAATTTCGTGCCACATTCGGAGCCATTCGGGGGGGAATTCCAAATGGGCCTTATATATCCCCTTCACACGAGAAGGAATGAGCCAGAAAGACGTCAGAATGAAAATTATTTTCTATTCGTGTGCATTCGTAGTGTATTCTAGACATTCCGACTACATTCCAGACATTCTTTCGGCCACATTCTGGCAGGATTCGAGATGGCTTGCCGTTTCGGTTCTCCATCAAATGAGATAAGAATGTTTCGAATAATGTTGGAATGCCGCGGAATGCGGTCAGACGGAATACTTTTATGCACTTAGAATTCACTATGAAAGCCATTCGATATTTCTCCACTTCGAATGCACCTCGACATAAACTTTCGGGCTAGCCAAAAGAACGGGCACAAATAGCTGGAATGCAATTAGAACACAGTACGAATTGCCATGAATTGCCAGGAATAGAAAATAATTCTCATTCCGACGGCATTCCGGCTCATTCGTGCTCTCGTGTGAAGGGGGGCATAAAGGTCAACTGACGTTTATGGTATCAGGACACGGCGTGGTGTCTTTTGTGATTTCTATAGTTATGCTGCGTTGATTAGATTATATGGATGACATCCTCTGGGAACCCCGAAATTGACTTGAGCGTGGCAATTAAAGTTCGGCCATAAAAAACTGCCTTCATTATGGAACCTAAGCGGCCAGGAAGGTTGAACTAATGACCACACAAAGTATGGACTACCGAACGATAGATTCTTCTTTTTGTTCTTCATTGACCTTTGAATTGACTTTTATTCTATGACAAGTTTTCATTGACATGATATTCTCCCTCCGACAGTTACAAGAAAAATGCAGAGAACAGAGACAACCCCTTTATATTGCGTTCATAGATCTAACAAAAGCTTTTGATCTTGTCAGCAGAGATGGCCTATTCAAAACACTTGCCAAGATCGGATGCCCTCCAAAACTTCTCAGAATGATCCAGTCCTTTCACACAGGTATGAAAGGAATCATCCAGTTTGATGGATCGTCCTCTGAAGCTTTTGACATCCGCAGCGGGGTAAAGCAGGGTTGCGTATTGGCCCCTACCTTGTTCGGCATTTTCTTTGCAGTCATGCTGAAACATGCTTTCGGCTCTTCAGCCGAAGGAGTTTACCTCCATACCAGATCAGATGGGAAACTTTTCAACTTGGCCAGACTTAAAGCCAAAACCAAAATCCGTGAAGTACTTATCAGAGATCTTCTATTTGCAGATGATGCTGCACTGGCAGCTCACTCTGTGAACAAACTACAAACACTGTTGGACAAATTCTCTGCTGCCTGTCAGGACTTCAGCTTGACCATAAGTATAAAGAAAACACAAGTGATGTGCCAGGGAGTGGATCACCCCCCAGCAGTCACCATCAACAATTATGAGTTAGAAGTGGTTCCCAAGTTTACTTACCTAGGGTCCACTGTGACAGACAACCTCTCCCTGGAAGCTGAAATAAATTGTAAAATAGGACGAGCAGCAACTACTTTTGCCAGACTACAAAAGAGAGTCTGGGGAAATCAGAAACTCACAATTCACACAAAGGTTGCTGTTTATAGGGCGTGTGTTCTCAGTGTTCTGCTTTATGGCAGCGAAACATGGTCCCTATACACAAGTCAGGAAAGGAAACTCAACACATTTCACATGCGTTGCTTGCGTAGAATCCTTCATATCAAGTGGAGTGATTATGTCACCAATGTAGATGTACTCACACGTGCTAATATTCCTAGTATGTACACACTGCTGACGCAGCGAAGACTTCGCTGGATTGGGCATGTGTGCCGTATGCCAGATGGGAGGATTCCAAAGGATTTATTGTACAGTGAACTGGCTACTGGGACAAGAACACGTGGCCGTCCCCACCTACGTTTTAAGGATGTTATCAAACGGGACTTAAAGGCCCTTGACATGAGCATTAACACATGGGAGTCACTTGCAGCAAACGGAACTCTTTGGAGACAGGAAGTCAAGGAGGGACTAAAACGGGGGGAAGCAAAGCAGAGACTTGCATCAGAACAGAGACGCTCAAAACGTAAAAACAAACAATAAGTACATTGTGTAGAATTAGTACTACTCATGGTCCTGCGAGACCGACGAGTGCCTTTACTTACTTTCTCACATCTCACATGCATATTTAACAGTAATATTCTTATATATTTGGTCATTTTGTAGCTGTTTTACAGTATTTACATGTTTTACAGTATTGCAAGGTTGAAAACGTTTTTGTAAACGGCCGAGAAAATTGGTGCAAGGATGTCATGCATAAGATAAAATCAACATGGCCTTAAGAATCGCAATCTGACTTGTGCTAGGGTCACATGTCCAAATGTTCGCCTGGTTGGGCTGTTCATGGAAACCATGGACTAAAGTGTATATCCTCGTAACCCCTGCTTCGCTTATTGAGTCAGTGAAGTCAGAAACATCAAGCTTGCCTAAGCTTGATGTTTCTGACTTAAGGAGAATAAAAGCTGCTACAGTTATCACTATGGGCCGCTCTTCATCTTCATGATGGTACAACATCAGGCCCTACGAACCTGATTGCAAAGAAAATAATGAAATAAAAATACACGATTTATGCTCAGTACTAATCTATTTTAATGTGTTCTGCTATCATTAATATCATACTTGTCGTTCCCTAAACCTGCAAGACTAGGTCCAGTTTGGGCCCTTGGCATAACTTGTACGACCTGATAATCATACACAGTCACGTAGTAGGTTGCAATCAAAAAGAGCGATATACGAATTTGTGTAATGGTTTATTGAGCAAAAACATATCGCTACATTCGCAGCCTGACGGCTGAATTGCAGTTGCAATATCACATTAAAACAAACGCATTTGATTAATGTCCAACAAGGCAAATCATTAAGATAAAAGTACGTGTAAAATCAGTTAGGTACGAATATAATACATGATATCGACCAGCGATATCAGCGATACCAGCGATATCAGCGAAATATTGAAATTTCAATTAAAAGTATGGTATATAAACTTAAAAAGAAATGGAAACGAATGTCGTGTCGTCTTATATTTTTTTAATGTCCACTTTAAAATACCATCTTGGTTAAATAAAAATTAAATTAAATTAAATTAAATTAAATTAAATTAAATTAAATTAAATTAAATTAAATTAAATTAAATTAAATTAAATTAAATTAAATTAAATTAAATTAAATTAAATTAAATTAAATTAAATTAAATTAAATATTATAGCTATTTCCTCGCCTGCTATTACGTAAATGTGACTGCTGTTCTTTTGTTGTTGTCATAGCTACTTTCTAAAATTCACCGTCATACATTATGAATGTTGGGATGAAAACCGTGTTTGCTACGTTGAAAAAAATTGGTCGGAGGAAAATTTCTTTGGTGTTCTCCTTTTGTCTCATCTTTCGTCACATATCTCACTATTTGAGTTGCGATGTTGTATCTTTACCTCCATGTAATGTCATGGAGGTTATATTTTCACCAGCGTTTGTGTGTGTGTGTGTCTGTCTGTCTGTCAACAAGATCACTCAAGAACGGCTGAATACATTAGATTAGTTTCATATTAGGGTGTTGGTGGGGTGTGATGAAAGCTGGAAGTGATTAGATTCGTGGGCCCAATTTTTGGGTGTTAGATAGCTTTTGTGTTCAGAAATAAGTGACATAAGTTTGGGCCCCCTAGCGTCTAATTTTGGGATAGCAGGGTCATTTTTGTCAAAAACTTCTGAAGTGGATAACTCAAGAAGGGAACGATGGATTTTCATAATTTTTGGTAAGAAGGTACCTTAGACAATGTTATACAAGATACAATACTAATTATGCAAAATTAGATTACATTTGCATAATTAATGAGCTTATTCTATCATAGCAGTTTTTTAATGTAATCTCTTGTACCGGACATGATATGGTTTTGATATGAGTGGTAGATAGCTTTTAACGTCATGACAAAGTGGGGCAAGTTTCAGCCCCCTAACATTCAATTTTGGAACTAAAGGGGCGTTTTTGTTAAAACACTCCAAAGAGGATAACTATAGAAAGGAATGATGGATTGCCATTAATTTTGGCAGACAGGTAGCTTAGGCAAATATGTTCATTATGATATACTTTTTTGTGCAAATGAGGACTTAATTTGCATAATTAATGAGGAAATTTTTTTCAATAGCTGAACTTCTGAACTAAATGTAACACATGTAAGTCATGATAGGTGAATCATAAGCAAATACCAAATATGCACATTAGGAACTGATTTGCATAATATATACAAAAATAGCAAATCCGCATAATGACTAATGATGGGAATCTTATACTTGTGACATGTGTACGTTAGTCAATAATGAACATCGCCATGCATAAATGATGTTTCATGGAGGTATGAGGTCGCCGAACTCTAGTTTATGTTTTATCTTCATATGTTGGTTCAGCTGTTCAGCAGGCACAGCTAAGGATGCCCAACTAATACATTGCAATACAATCTCGGTGATTTTGATGATTAACAGTTTGCGGTCACACGGAGTGGTTCATTCACGCACGGTGGAATACAGATTTCTGGTCTCCTGATATCATATATAGATGTAGTATAAAACACTATAAGAGGTTGTAATTCGCACTCACTTTTATGCCAATTGCTGCTAAAGTCTACAATGCAATGTTACGCAATAGAATCCAACCTGAAATAGAAAAAAATGCTGAGACCAAAATAGAACGGATTCAGACAGAACAGATCAACACTAGATCTTAACAGCGAGAAGGATCATTGAAGGGGTGAAAGCGAAGAGCTTAGAAGCAGTCATGTTGTTCGCAGACTTCTCGAAAGCATTCGACTCTCTTCACAGAGGGAAGTTAGCCGAAATTATTGTGGCTTACGGAATCCCTGGAGAAACTGTGAATGCAGTAAGGACGTTGTATAAGAATAGTTACATTGTGCGATCTCCCGATGGTGACACAGCTTTTTTTTATATCCATGCAGGGGTCTTACAGGGGGATACATGCGGCGCACTATATAGTCGTGACGACTATCAGCTAACCATTTCATGTATTCTTGGATAGGACTGTTCATTCTTTCTGGTGTGACAGAAATCGCTAATTATATAAGTGCCCGTGAATAGCTTCATCAGGTTTGTAATTCTGTAAATAATATTGTTTCTATATAACCTTTATTTAAATTTGGGACCGCATCTGTAAGCTCCAGTGTAATGGAATTCTGCCATAATTGAACCCGAGGAAAGTGACACCTGGTTGAGGATAAAAGAAATACTGGTATTGCAACTATTCAATCATTATGTGAGTGCTCTTCAACTTCAGGGGTGCTCACCAAGTGCTTGCCTTTGGCTGCATTTTCTTCAACATCGACAAAAATTGTCATGGGTATGTCTGCACTTGCACTACTTCCGGCTGCTGTGACGTCAGTTGTACACGGGCCTGGACTCTGTTGGCTGCCAGTAGCAGCAGTTCGTCCGTTGTTCTGATGAGGTTCGCCCGAGCCAAAGCGTGCCCTGATCGCAGACCAGCACTTCTGCATTACTTCCGAAGTCATTGTCAGCAACAGCGCCTGTAAAAAGCCCTGAGAACCATTAAGCACAATGAAGATGTACTCTAGAACCCTGCTGTCGACATAAGGCACAATGAAGCCGAGAATCCAGGTGAACCCCATCAGACATGAGATACGGACATATACCCAGGCCTTACTGCTCCACGAGCGAGACAAGGCGGCGTCAGCGATATTAAATGCCTTCCGTATGGCCAACAGGGTCTGGGTGATCAAAACAGCATTGATCAGAAGGGCACAGAAGACAGGAACTCCAAATGCAACCAGCCGGCCGGTCGGGTTGCCAATCCAGCAGTGGTCTCCGTAACCCACCCTGACAGAGCTACAGGGACAGAACTCCACAAACGCCGTCACCGCGACCACAAGCAACGGTGTAAGCCAGGTGTACAGCATGTACGTGCGCAGTTTGGCTCGTTCTGAAGCCTGGCGAAATGTGAGGAAGAGATCCAAAGATAGGGCGTTCATAGATGTGAAGGCCGTCAGCAGGAAGTAGTGCAGAATAATCCCATACACTACACACCCCACTCCGGGACGGGGGAGCAGACGGGCCACAAAAAGGGATTCTGCAACTGCCATACATGTCAACATCTGGGCCTTCAGCTTTTCTGGTGCCTTCTTCCAGTTGCCAGACCCGATAGTGTAACCCACAAAAGCAAACACGGCCACCACAGACACAATCACAAGGCCCAGAGTCAACCAACCTTGGTCATCTTCCCAACTATTCGTCGCATGATTGCCGTTCGTGAAATTGAGGAAATACTCAAGTATGCACTCCCCACAAACCAAAGCTGATGTGTTCAGAATGGTCACCTGTTCAGCTGAGCAAGTCACGTTAGAACTCACCAGATGTACACTACCATTGGGAAGGGTATGGAACTCTTCCTCGGTGAAAGTCAGCGTTGGTTTGCTACAGTTTTTACCTGTCTGTTTAATTGGGCAAGACACGGAGGAATTCATCCTGTTTAAAGTACCATTGGGAAGAAAGTTGAATTCTTCCGCTGTAAAGTTAGAAGTGTGGTTGCTGCAGTTTTGAAAAGGGATAATTTTGTTTGAAGAGACATCATCTACGTGAGTGGATGAGAGAAGCCGGCATGTGTCAACAAAAGGATCGTATATAGTGTCTGATGGGCACTGGTCAGGTCTGGTCTCATCATCCTGGTCATCATTGAAGTTAAACAGGTGAGTTAGTGAGATACACTTAATATCACATTGAGCATTTTTTGAAATAGAGTTGCAACTCAAATGTGTAGTTGCTGAAAGGGAAAGACCCTCACAAAGAGCACAGTGTATGTTTTGGTAAGTCTTAGTAAAGTAGAGAGAGGTCGGCACAAGTAGAGATTGGTAAGACTTGCACTTAATGGTATCACAATGTCCTTCAAAGGTGCTGATCTCTTGGGAGATACATGGTCTTGGAAAGTATGAAGACACTTCAAAATCTAATCCAAAGTCTAGCAACATCGATCCAGAACAATCAAGACTACGACCTGCAATATCGTTGTACAACTGTAGACTTTCCAGACCATGTGTGGAAGAATTCATCGACCCAGAGCACACTACCGAAGCCTTCCAAATAATTGTTTCTATCAGAGTTACATTGTTACAAAGAGCACAAAACATGTTTTTGTAAGGGATAAATGTAGAGGTATGTTGCACTGGCATCCGGTTAATAAGGTCACTTGGGTTGTAGGGATCCACTTCTCTTAGACACTCCTCCCTGGTGACGTCATCTGCCCAGTCGTCTGGGCAGTCAGCAACCAACCAATAGGATGGCTCCGGGTAGTAACCTGATAGGCACTTCCACTTCTCATGGCGCTGATTGGTCGGTAGGCTGCTGCACACTTCCCTGATATGGACAAAGGTATCAGAAGAACTTATGGTAACGTGTATCTGACACCTATTAGTGTATTCTATCGCTAAATGTACCTCTTATCTTATGTTAACTTTGATGGGTGGTTTACTTTTATGGTCTGAACCTCATAAAAACAATTTTGCTTCATTTTCATTGAGTATGTTTGAACTACACCAGCAACATATTCGTTGAGTACATAAAAGTGACTGTGTTCTTGAAAATACCTTGCAATGAATGAACAAAAACACGAATATTGTTGTCTTAAAGCGGCATCCTGAATTTCAGGTTCCGTGTCTTATAGCATAACACACACGAGAAAAAGATGAGCCAAATGAAATTTGAATCAAATAATGCTCGCAAGTAACATTCTAACGTCGAATTATAATGCCCTTTTATGGCATAGGCAAATGAGTCAGTTTTTGGTGCTGTAACAATTAACTACTACCGTGTGTCCATGTATGCACATGTGTCCGTGTGTACGCTCGTGCCAATTGTGCAATATGCTTCATATTCATACAGCAGGCATCGGATTTTGTGTCAAATGATTCATGTAAATCATCTATTATGATCGTTTATCTTCTGTTTACAATGTAGAAAAAATGTTGATTTTAGAAATGGGCGCTTTCTTACTTAAAATCTGCACAGCAGTCACCGAAAAAAACGCAGTCCTCGTCACAGTGACACAACATCGGTTCATCAAAGGGCCGTCCACATATTCCCTGACAGGAAAGACGGCGTTTGCAAAGTCCACTGACATATTCCAGTGGATCTATGAGAAGAAGGATTATTAGTGAAGGGCACAATTAGGACTGTAATCTCAATGGGTCAGAGCTTATGGATGAGAAGAATTTCTACCACAGTAATTATATGTGAGAGTTTATTTTTTCTATTTTGTTTTTGACAGACGAGGACAATTTGGCGCTGAAGTTAATAACTTATATATCAACAGTGCCACATGCACAGCACTGCACAGTCTTGAAAGGTAGTCAAAGTAGTCTTTTCTTTTACTACCTCCCCGACCGAAGTCAGGTACCCATTTTTAAACCTGGTGAAGTAAGGTTTCTTGAAAACAGCCGTGTAAAACTGCTCTTTGGCGGTAAACACTTTCTAGTACGCATGCGCGGCGGTAATATGTCAAAAGTGAAGGCTATGGGACCGGTGAGGTGAGGTGAGGTGAGGTGAGGTGAGGTGAGGTGAGGTGAGGTGAAGGCATCTGACTTTCAAGGTAGCAGAGCACAGTTTTACATGGTGAAGGACCCCAAAGTGAGGAGTTTCGACGCCTCAAAAATTTATAGCAGGGTGCAAAAGTAATCAACAAGAATTAAATATGTTGGAGTTCAGGGTAGAATCTACAAAATATGGGAAAATGAGCTTTGCTTGAAGTTCCTGCTCGTTTTCATATTTAAAAAAACACTTTGATTTGACCCTTAGCGGAGGTCACCATACTGCAGCCGACACGCGGAAGTAGCGGGATTAGGAACCAGATTCGTGCGCGAAATTCTACCCAGCCAAACAAACATCGTAACCCAAGTCATACAGCCTCAAAACTTACGTATTCCTCTACTATTTACCACAGTTTTCGACTCTAAGACGTGGAAAGAAAAAAAATCTATGCCTTTTCAAGAACTGTGACGTACTAAATTTGTGTCGCCCATAAATACTGTGTTCTGCGACTTCAAACAGTTCTCGTCTCAACCATCGTCTTCATTTGCATAACAGTATGTTATGTTTATGTGTTGCAGGGGCTTCAATATTCTATAGTGTGAACGAGTTTTACAAACATGGGATAAGTTGGGACCTACTGGCTTGTTTTCAGGTGTGATGAAGTTCCAAATAAGCTGTGAGATGCTACGTTTATTAAGGTTAGACATCCAGGTAAACAATGTTCAAATACTAGGCCGAAGACGTATCAAGGTTAAATAAAGGTCGAAAAATGCCTTATCGTCGTCAGCACAATACTGGGGTTGCTGCACTGCATAGGGGAACATGGCAAATGCAAAATGCTTTGCATGGTATGTTGTTTCTTTCCAGTCTGTAGTTATTTGGAGGGTTTACGGAAAAGGCTGGGCTGTCTACCTGGGCTGTCTACCTGGGCTGGCTATCACGTCAGGCTTCTTGGACCTACGAAAGCCCATTGGGACAAAAGCTGTTTAAGCAGTAGGGGTTGTTTGTGCTCAATGAAGAAGCTATGTGTGAAGCTATTGTGTGTGTTACATAACCCAGAGGTTCTGGGTTCGAATCAGTTGATATGCCACCGATCGTGTGCCCTTGGGAAGGGCTATTAAGCCGACTTATCGGGCTGATTGGATTAGTCTTAAGGCTGGTAGCTACTTGGTCAAAGGCGTCCAGGAGCCGCTCTTTAGTGGCTGTCAGGGCCCAGGCTTCTGTGCTATACATTAGGATCGCCAATTGAATTGTGAGGAGCTTAAAATAAGCGTTGCTTAAGTACAGGGTTCTACTGCCATTCGGTGGTAACTCAGGTGACCTCAATGCGACAGCAATTACCCGAGATGTGGTCATAGTTGATAGAACTTAGGGTTTTGAACCACTTACACTGGGAAGGAAGGACCCCTAGTCTTTTCCGTAAGTGTGGTGGGTTCTTTGCCCTATCTGAGGGAAGGCCCTTACCGAAGCTAGGTACTCTTTTCTCTACCATAGTGAAGGGAGGAAAGTCGTGTTAAGAGCCCTTCTCAATCGCACACAATCGGTGGCATATCAACTGATTCGAACCCAGAACCTCTGGGTTATGTAACATACCTAGCTCCTTCAAACACAGCTGCTTCACACACATCTCCTTCACACACAGCTCCTTCAAACACAGCTGCTTCACAAACAGCTCCTTCACACACTGCCACTTCACACAGCTCACTCACATAATAACACACAGATCCTTCAGACACAGCTTCTTCGCTGAGCACAAACAACCCCTACTGCCAAAACAGCTTTTTTCCCAATGGGCTTTCGTAGGTCCAAGTAGCCTGACGTGATAGCCAGCCCAGGTAGCCAGCCCAGGTAGCCAGCCCAGGTAGCCAGCCCAGGTAGACAGCCCAGGTAAAGAGTCCAGCCTTTTCCGTAAACCCGTTATTTGGGTCTGATCTGCTCTTAAAACTCAGTATACCTTTCTCAACGTATGAAATTTTCTCTTATCTATTCTAGCGTTACATTCCATATTCCCTATGAAAAATACACTACGTACTTAGGAATATTCAGTGTTTTCACTTATCAACATTACAGAATACCAAGGAGGTTTGAAATATTCACGTTCATCTTCAAAAGGAAACGCCTGACTGTATCGCATTCTTTTATTTCGAAAAAAAACAAAACGAAAAACTTAATTGATTACGTTACCACCGATATGATGATTTGCTTTTTAGAAACTAACGTCAGTGTACGGCAGAGCATACGTCACATGTACAGCTTATCATAATGTGCATGATGTGCCATCTGGCTGTGTACAAGTCGTAAAATTGTCAGTACATAAACCAGCTGCTGCGATCCCATGCAGTGTCTTGTAATAAGCTCATAAAGTTGAATTCCTGCTGATGAGTTGCTGTCCGTATCATCGATAACGTCACTTTATCTACTTTATTGCCCCCTGGCCCCGTCGGCCGCCGCCATGTTGAATTTCATCTTACCCAGCATCCATAGCAACCGTCTGTTGCCAGTTTTGTTATCACTTCAAATTTTTAGCACCCCCCCCCCGTCTGGATGCCGCCCAGGATGGGTTGATATGAGCTAAGTGGCTGATAATGTCCACATTAAACACAAGCCATTTCTGAGCGTTTGTGTACCTCGTCATATATACCTCGAATATATGAATTACACAGATAAGATAATATTAAACCATATGGAAGCGGTTTAATTTAAGTCTGGGTAGAAACGGGAGTGGAGAGGGTTTCTGCAATCATTGTACCGGAGATACCCTGCAGAAATTAAACAATGAAGACGTATAAAATCAGCCCCAGTCCGAGCAATGATACGTGTAAGGTACAGACGACCGAGGTTTGACGAACGGACACGAACCGATCGAGCTGAGCACGCGCACGTCGACCTAGCACGCGATGAACCGTTCCTTCTTCTTCTTCTCCCTGCTGTTAGCAACTTGTCTGGCGGGCCCTGTGCCTGTGAGTATGCTTTCAAAACTTTTAGATTATGTTTTCACTTTTGCCAGTGTAGAGCAGATAGATTATTGCGACCAGTGGAAATTAATTCTGTAGCTATCTTGAGAGTGGGCCAAATGTAAATTCATTCTAAAGACATATCTACGGAACATTTTGTAGATTATTTTGTCTCACAAATGGCGTTCTAACTTTCTTTAACAGTTAAACAAGGCAGAAGAAGATGCAATACTGTTACTAGAAAAGACATGTGAGTATCGTTGACGTGTCAGTGACGGTATCGTTTCCTGTTGGGCAGCTCGTTTGTTGTAGATACAAACTGTCGGACCACCCGTGCGCAGAAGATTCTTATTTTGGGCCACTATAAGATTCCATACCCAGTCTACTTTGAGCAGTATTTCAAATGCGTTTAAATATAATGTACAAATATCCAATAATTTAATTTGCACACATCTATGCGTTTTTCAGAAAATTTTTACAACTCGCATTTTCCAAAAGATACATCTGTGTTATTGTCCAATAAAAGTCTGTGCGTAGTGGGCCCCATTGTCCGTTTCTTATGTTTTCTTATTATCGGTAAATGTTTTACAAGACATTTTTTCTACAGTATGTAACGTTAAAATACCAACAACGGCAAAACAGTGGATATTTCATAACGTTTGTAACAAGTCATTATTGTTGTACAACGTCAACATACCGTCACTTAGTATGTTGGTTTTTGTTTGTTTGCAGTACCAAAAGAAAAGCCCCCGAAGACTATAAAACAGGACAAGAACGTCATGGACCAGATCCTGGAAGCCAACCAAGGTAAGAACATTACCAAAAATACGTAGTACATGTATGACGTTATTCTTTTCTTGTCTGGTGCGATATCTATATGTCTCTGTGATGTTCAGTGCAGTAGGCTAGGGTCGAAGGTGTGTATGAGTGTGTGTGTGTGTGGGGGGGGGGGTGCGGGGGGAAATTACGCCTGCGCTTTTAATTAATTCCCTGCTTCTCTGTATCCGTATCAGTCTGCTGGTATAAACTGTCCTTTACATTTCGCATGCCTTTATTTTACTTGGATGTGTCAAGTTGGCAGGAGCGGGTTGGGGTTGATGGTATATATCCCTTTTTATTTCCTTCTTCTCTTCTACGTTCTTTGAAATGTTGACAAAAAGTGAAAACAGTTGAAAAAACCTCTTGTCTCTTGTCTAGATTATCTCTATTATCTTAATACCCCAATTAAAACGTGTTTCTTCATGTTGTTCCGTCTTTTCCTTTTTGCAGAACTAAACATGTTCGAGGGTGACATCCTCGGAGTTTCTGCTGTGAGTGTACACAGATCACGTTTACGACTGACAATAACATATTAACTTAACAAGAGAAATACAAATAGTTCATTTCCACAGCACGACATGATTATAATGAGCAAAATATCGTTCGGTCGGTCCGTCGTTCAGACCGCTGTAGTGTCCAGTCTGTGGTACAAAGGGCTGTAAGTTCCTTAATTTTCCAGTAGCAGGGTATATTTCTACAGGGAGTGGTTCCTAATCCGTCTCATTTAACGTACTCGAGGCGCACATAATCTAACACGGACCCCCATCTCACGTCCCTTCTGAAAGATGGGTGCAGCCCCAACCGGCAATGCCTTCCCGGGATTTAACCTACTACCGGTATACCAACTATCAACTTTGAGGCAACTACCAGTTGAGATAAATATTTGACTAGCCATTATACTGATGACTAAGGCTCGTTCTCATTTAAATGTCGAAATGCTGTCGCCTGACATGGGGCAAATCATAGACGACATCACTGGTTCCTTCATTTTTCCACAACCCCAGTAATGTTTTACAAATGATGCACCACAACATTCGTATAGGTTGATAGTTAGAAGATTATCATAGCCACGGGTGGGATTTCACACCCTAAATAAATGGCTGTCGCCTGAGAAGAAACAAAGAATTCAAATACAGTCAAACCTGTATTAGCGGCCACCTCTGCATAGCAGCCACCTGGCCATAGTGGCCACTTTTTGTCGGTCCCTTGGATTCGTAATGGTTAAGAAATAGGCTTAGTGGCCACCTGTCCATCGTGGCCACGGCCCAAGATTTCCGGTCCCGTTGATACAGAAACACTGCCTATTGCAACCATATGTCACCCTGCACCGAGTTTGAAATTGTAGTTTGCGAGGATTTGGACTTTCTGACAGGGTCATTTTGGCGGTAGCAGAAGGTATGCATGCCTTGAGCGTTAAGGTGCAAGTCTTTGTCGGTGAATTTACCGACCAAGACAATGTTACTTGGTGAGAAAGATTTGCGGGAACTGAAATCATGTGTAGCTTGCTCATGGTCAATTGATCAACATTTTCTCTATAGTGGCCACCTGTCTATAGTGGCCATATTTCTCCAGTCCCTTGAGTGGCCGCTATAGACAGGTTTGACTGTAGTAGCCAAAACTGTAAAAATTCAGTCCCCAGAATGATTGTTCGGCAGGTAAAACCAGCTACCAAGGCCCTCTGAACGATCACGTCAGATCGCTCCTGTCACTGATCTTGGAGGCTGTGTGAGGTAGTTTATGCCTGTCATCAGATTCTGTAACAAACGTTACCACCACTAGTACGATGGTTGCCACGGTTATATCAAGCACGTATAAGACTAGAAATTGCCGTTTTGTGACGCTGTAGTTTTTCTGGCTTTCTAAGGAAACAAGAAAGGGTTGTTGACTGTCATTTGTATCCCACCTTGATTAACAAAATGTTGTACAGAAATGACTGTAACAAACGTTACCATTGTTCGATGCTGTCTAAGCTTTCTATTTGACCTGGTGTATAAAAGCTGCCCACTTTTCAAATGTCCCTAGGGACATTCACTTATACGTAAATGATGTATCCAATAAGGTAAGTCCTTTCGAAAGAAACAGGGTTTGTTACAACAGTTTGTTACATGCCCTGTAATGCATTACCAATGGGACCGAAAATAATAAGTTGCCATTTTTTGGCTATGGTTAAAGGTGGAATTTTCCCAAACAACCAAGTTGTTTTCAGCGAAAATAAAGCCGATTTATTTTTCGACCAAAAAAATGCCATTTTCGACATTTCAATGAGAACGAGTGCTAAACTTCTCTCCCTCCCCAGAGAACTATGACCAGGAACGCCATCAGGGACGTGACTGAAATCTGGACCTCCCGAATCATTCCCTTCGTCATCAAAACAGACGACTATAGTGAGTACCGTCATTCAACAGAATTGTTCATTCAGAGTAGTTTAATATAATCTGGAAAATACATCCATGTTTTGTAATATATTTAAGGGTTAATGACCCGCACCGAAGTGTATATGGTGTCATAACGCCTGGTCCTTTGCTATAACCACTAAATAAAACCACCACCTAGTGAGCGAAGCGGTTTTATGAGGTGGTTATAGCAAAGGATCAGGCGTTATGACACCATGTACGCCGAGGAGCAGGCGGGTCATTAACGTTATTATCATATAGTATACCCAAATTTGCAAACTCCTGTATGACGCATAGATCCCCTAGTACTATACGTGTGAATTCCTTTATCGAATTTCTGAAAATTCACATTTGTTCTTTGGTACATACATTTGTAGGGGGATTACAGATTGTATTTTGAAACCAAAATATCCACACAAAAATATTAGAAACATTGCAGTGTTTGGCTATTTAGAACAACAAACCCATTATCAATGTTAACAGAATGAGCCATTCCCCTTTGCAGTCTGTACTTATTCCCTCTGCTCTGGCATATGTTTAGCTTCTTTTGATTGGCCATATACCTTACTTTCTTGTCTGTTTCGCTCCTTCTGATTGGTCAGAATGAATCGACACCGGCACCGGTGTCGATTTGCATCGACACTGGTGGTGTCGATGCAAATCGGATTCATTCTGACCAATCAGAGGAGAGATACACAACTGCCTGGCCGGAATCTATGTGCTACGGCGTCATAACCAACGTGGAACAGGGCCTTCTGATTGGTCCGCCGCAGCGGCTGGCTATATGATAAGTTCCAGTATAGCTTGAGAAGCTTTCATGGCCTGGTGTTGAACATTCCCACCCTTCCATCTGCAGGTTGCACAGAGGTCGAACTGATCCGCGAAGCCATGGAGGAGTATCACCTCCGGACGTGCTTACAGTTTGTATCAAGGACCAACCAACCCGACTATATCCACATCAAGAAGAATACCGGGTAAATGAAACTTGGTTTCCTTTTCAAAGATTATGGAGAGAAAAAAACAGTTGCAGTTTCCGCCAAGCATCAAATATTGGGGAAATACTAAAAGGCCTCCAGTGGAAAACAATACATCAAAGAAGGAAAATAGCCAGACTCACAACCCTTTTAACATGTTGCTCACCTACTGAAGAAGAAGAAGAAGGTGGTTAGAAGTTGAATAAAAGAATGTCTTGTGGCAATGATAATCGATAATCGAAAATTCTCGTGGTTGTGGAGCGGAGGCTTAATTTGGTTAGTTTGGTTCTATATAGACACGTTCCTCCTAATTTTTATATTTGAGGGCCGTCGCTGAGGTATTAGCGGTTTGAAAGTGTTTTCGTGGTCGAGTGCCTTTCACGTACGTATTTTTTTTCCAGAAGAGAGTAGTGTCTGTGCGATTTGTTGACAATAGTCTCCCCTTTCCCACAGTTGCCGGTCTTACGTGGGTGTGCAAGGCGGAGAGCAGGAGGTGTCGTTCGGTAACGGCTGTATGCACAAGGGCATCATGATGCACGAACTGATGCACGCTGTCGGCTTCTGGCACGAGCATTCCCGTAGCGACAGGGATGAATGGGTCGCTATCAATTGGGATAACGTACAGGATGGTAAGAACAGAGATGTCATTAACTACGTATACTCTCCGAGCAGGGGCTCAGCCCCAACTGTCTTGTAGTCAGGATTTCTATTTCATATTTCTTTATGGTATAGCGAAGAACACAGGAGTAAATAGAAAACCAGGCGAAAACGAATAAACCACGTCAAAAACCTCTGCTTAAAGATCAGATATGACCTTTTTATAAGCAAGATTTTGTTACCGGATCTATGTTTACTGTTTCACATACTATCTGATGATGTCCTTTGTCTTTCTGACAAAGCATCTTTCAGTCGAATGTACCCCGTCAAATTATTTATAATACCCCCGTCACATTATATACGATCCTCGGACGTACTTCGCGATCGCAGGAAGGTAGGCTGATTTTCAGATCCTGAGATGGTCTTGCGTATTTTTCGCCCAAAATCTGTGAATAAATCTATGATAATGAACCTCCCATGAGCTAGCACGTGGACAAGGTAACACAAAACGTTCTTCACAGAAAGGCAAGATATCTATAAATGTTGTTTCTTTTGTTGTCGTAATCTTTTTAACCAATTAATGGAATGCGCCAGCATACTAGAAATGACGAAAGAAAAGAAATTGTGTCACAAAGCCAGCCTATATACTACAACAGAGGCCACAATGTCAGAACTACCCTAACATTCTCAGAAATTCAATTTTTGTAAACAAACGGAAGTCGGGCGAACGTCGCCCGACTGACGGGCGTTCGCCATCCAATTTGCGCTGGATGATTGATAACTAGGTCTGTGCTGGATTGACGCACGACTATCAATCGAATGTCGACCGATACCCTTGCGAGGTACGCACGATTTGCACGCACAATCTGCGACTCGGTATCGAGCTCTGCGATCTCAGAGATCTGCTGCGACTTGTCGCTTGTGTTAAGAACATGTTTCACTGCACCGCGACTATCGTACGACCCCTGAAAATCGCCGGCGATCCCGAAAAATCGCTGGATGATCGTGAGAACATCGGACGTCCTACTCACTTAGAGCTCGCAGAATTGTCGTCCGAAAGATTTTCGCGTAATGTGACGGGGGTATTAGGCTCACTCTAACATGCAAGCGTCGACCAATTCGTAAATTCGCGTATGCAATGATCGAGAGAAGCCCAGGCGTAGTACTGCCTAAAATGTAATTCAGAGTTTTGCAGACTCCTCCGCCAATAATCTTATGTGTGACGACATGGATGTTTGGAAATAAACGCTGGCATTCTTCAATGACGTCACGTTTCAATCCCCAATTTTAATTGTGCCCTTAGACTAACAGCACAATAGTCCTCTAGGACAAGAACAGAACTTCATCAAGCACTCTCAGACGGAGGTTGACACGCTCGGCGCGCCCTACGACTACGGTTCCATCATGCACTACAGCGCCTCGTCCTTCAGCAAGAGCGGGCTGCCCACCATCGTGGCCCGGAATCCCACGGACGAGACTTTGGGCCAACGGGACGGCTTCAGCACCACGGACGTGCAGAAAATCAACCAGCTCTACAGCTGCCGTACGTTTCCGATCCTTATTACTACAATTTGTGTAAAATGATAAACATTGAGTTAACCGCATATTATCCGATGCTATCTGTCCTTTAATATGGATGACATTCTCTGAGCTCGAGACCCTAAAAGCTGATACAAGATTGTCAAAACAACTTGCCTCCTTATGACATCTAAGCGGTCAGAGCGGTAAAAAATGATTAAGCACACAAAGTATGGTGTAAGGAACGATAGATTCTTCATGTATATCCATAGGCGGTAGGCCATTGAGTTTTTGTTGAAATCAGTATTAGTTTGCTGTAATAAAAATCCCACTTCAAGTCCTATAACTCTAAAACGACGTGCCGTAGGGCCACCAAATTTTCAGGACATAATTTTGACATAATATCTGACAAGTATGTGACGTTTGACGTTACGTTGACGTAAGATGACGTAATTATGACGTCATCAATTTGATTACATTGGCCAAACCCATGAAAAATGGGTATTCTCAGAAAACTTCAAGTTATGCTGCAAAAATGTAACAACAAGTGCAGATAACAGAATAATAATGTTAATTACGACTTGCGTTGCCAATAGCAACATCATTGACGTCAATATGACGTCATAATATGACGTCATGCACATCTAAGATACGAGTTGGGCTCCGCCATATTATATCCACCACCTTGAATTTTTAAAAATACTTTTTTTGCAACAAATAATCACAAAGGGCAATGGAAATAGACTAAATTCATTCATTTAGATGGTTTTTGATGAAAAAATACCAGGTAGTTACAAATTTTAAGGGATAATTAGCTTGTTATTATTGATTTGGCCATTCGGTCCGCCATCTTGGATTTTGGGCTGATGACGTCATCAAATTAGCATAATTTATGCATATATAATTATGAAAGATATGCTGAATAATATAAGATTTTATTTATGTAACAAAATCGCAGTAATATAGCAAATAAATGTGAAAAATACATAGTTAGAACCAAAAATAGTGATTTTTGGCAAAACTACCTGTCAACAAACGGTTGCCATGGCAACAAGAAAAAAGGGAAAATTTGTCAAACTTCTTAAAATTGTTGCCAACAATATTTTAGGAAAACTCACCAAATTTGGTGGCTCTAGCGTAAGCCGTTCTGGCGTTATAGGACATCGAAGTTAGCGCGGGCCTCAAAAGCACCCCCCCCCCCCCCGGTCTGAATAGGGTTAAACATACACTGTGTACTCGCTTCTGTAAAAACCTTTGGGTTCTGGTGGGTTAAGTGAGTTAAACAGGGTTAAATTGAGTTTTGAGGGTTAAGTCGGGTTCTGGGAGTTGTGGGGCATTTTCAGAGGGTTCAGATTCGCTAAGGTCCAGTGAATCTTAACCCTCATTAGCCGGGTCGATGAGTTCCGCTGGGTTAAAATGGGTTTGGCGTGGTCAACCCTCTGGCGTTGCAAACACTTAGTCAATTTCTGCTGCCGTGTCCGCAAAAATGCTTAAGTCCATAAATACGAACCATGTGTGGTTGCCTACCGCGGTAGCCGTGCCGCAACGCCCCCTTCCGTACGCAACGCGCAGTGACATGAGGAGGTGATAAGGTCCGGAAGGGAGCTTGCCTGTAATGACAAACGCTCAGGCAGTTGCTGGACTGTAAATATGGGGTTATGGATAGTAGAATGCTGAGAAAACAGGGTGAATAAGAAGAGTCAGTTCGCGGGATTGTGCTATGAAGTATGATTTCCACTGCGCGGATGTCATCGATATCCAAATTTTTAACTGCCCTGGCAATCTCATGAGGACACAACACCACACGTCTACAAAATATCCGTGGTACAACAAGAAAGGTTGTTTTGTTGATGTCTCGGTAGGATTGCCCCACGGGAAGTGCTTGTACAGCGCGACTGAGCGGGAACCTCCCCACAGTGAGTTACTCCGACCATGCCGGCGGCGAAGCTTCAACTGAACCCGTCTATGCATGCGCCGTCCACGTTGCATGCTCAGTGAACTGCCAGAATGTCACGTTAGAACTTCAAGACGCCCGGCTACACGATCTTTCGAAATAAGGATGTTCCTGGCATAAAAACCTGGCTGCGATATGTTGAAAATCGCACAGAAATTCCACCAAAAAAGACGTGGAACGCAACGCGCTGTCGCCATGAATCAAGTAATGAGCCATTGACAGCACAGTCGCGCTGCTCGTTCATCAGTTTGAAACCCGAGCCGCCTTAAGCTTGTTTCACATTCGCCGTTTCCTTGTATCCAAAGTATCACAAAGTTCCCGCGAGTGAGTCTCGTCTGTCTTCCGTCCAAGACCGGACAAAACCGGTTGGTTTGAAGAGTACTAGTATTAACTCACAACGTACCTGAGGCGTAGAATAAATGGTTTCCGTGGTGTTATTATGGCAAATAACAAGCACACGCACGCAAAGTCAGCGAGGTCTTTCATGTTAAATACAACACGCACACGCACGCAAAAAGTTACATAAGCATGATGAATTTTACTAAATAAACAAAACAAGATCTTCTTCCTATTGGTTCTTTGTTCGGGAAATAAAAAATGGTTTATGACTGACCTGTATCGGGCCTCCTGCCTTCAAAGTTGTTTAAATAAATACAACAATTCAGTCGTTTATTTATTGGTAACGGTTGCGCTAGCTCGTCGTGACCATGGGCGCGGCGGCTGGTATACGAAACATATCTAATTTTGTGTGATTTGTCTCAGTTTCACAAATCGCCCGCGTCTTACGATTTCAGATTTGAAAGCGCGAGTCCTTTATTTTTATAGCACAATAACATGCCTTTGTAAGCAATTTTTCGGGATTCTTTAAAGACAAATGACAGAACCTCGTTTATAGGCGACGAATATCAGGTTTTTTTTCTGTCAGTATTCCTCTTAAAAGCTGATTGGCTACCGAATTGATTGAATTTGTGCCAAGCGAAACTTCAGACAGCCCGGAGCCAGCAGTGGGCCTTTCAAAGGAGCCGCTCTGTCAATCAAGAGAAAGTTTAGGTGCCGCTTCGATATCGATGCTGCTGTTTGCGTGTATCAAATCATCGCATAATAGTTCAATTTTATCCAGAAACGGACAGATCCCAGACTATCATTGCTATCTTTTTTTGTGACAGTGCTCTAATTTTATTCGTATCTTCCGCCAAATAAACTGCAATTTGGAGAGTTGTACCTGTAGAGAAGCTGTGCCCCCGATGGGGTGTTTATTTACGCGGTAAGCACGTCCGGTCATTGACCTTAACGCATGCGTTGTTCTTGAACATTTCAGTTTTCAGGGATGACATGAAAATGCCGGCAATGTCGAATCATTACTAGCTTTTCATATTGTGTTACAACCACATACACGCATTCACTCAAGCCATATACTTAGATCGTTAGTTTTGAGAGCTGTTTATTTTGAAATCGCACGGCCGCAGTAGGAATTTGTGGATCTCAGCGGAAGGCTTTTGGCGTCTTGCATAACGTTTTACAATTTCTGCGGATAATTGCGGGACGTTCAGAATTTTTACTGGTCCTGTGGAAGATTGCGTTTAACTGCGGAAGATTACAGGACGGATAGCGTTCGTTATGGGCAGGGATTTGGTCCTGTGCGGTCCCAATTTTTGGCGGTCGCGGTCGCGTTGGCCAGGTGCGTGGTCATCTTCAAAAGGTCGCTTAATGCTTGCGTCAATGGGGAAAATTTTCGAGATCGAGAAAAAGCGGTCGTAATGACCCGGTGATCAGCTTGAAGAGGTCGCTTGAGCAAGTTTGACTGTACTAGACTAGTAATAACCTTGATCTGACTGAGGAAATCTGTTAGGTATACATGTGTTCGGTAGAACAATACAGTGAATCTGTGCCAAATGATTTATAGACCCTGCGCCGCTGCGGCAGGTTCATAAACAAGCTGGCTGCTGTTGTTCATACGCACGCCCTCTCATGTTTCCCGGCGGGGGAAACTACAAGATAAAGCTGTGCTTGGTTGAGAGGACTCGGTGCGGGATATTCAAACAGCCTTCATCTGTACAGCTCCTGTATTATCATCAATACTAATCTCCAAGCAGATCCTACGGTGGTGTAATATACTATCAAAGCCGGCCAAGAAGGTTAGCTTGCCAAAGTGAGACCATTGACCACCTACGGTGGGTTTAATACATTACACCATCGTGGCCAATAGTCTCACTTTTGCAATTACACCACCGTAGGATCTGCTTGGAGATTACATCAATACGAGGTATCCAATTACTGCACGAATCCTTTGGGCTGATATTTGACAGGAAGCGTCTTAAGTGTTTGTGACCACATAAACAACAATAGATTTGAGCGCCAGGGCCAGAACATTGAAAAACATGTCAATACATGTGTTGTATTTATGCTGTTTCAAACGGCTTGTTGAACTCACTAATTGTCTGCAGATTGCCATGGGCCGGGCAGTCCTCCCGGATCGACATGGTTGAACGACTTCCCCCCGCCGGGAAGCCAGCTTATATCAACAAACCCAGGTACAGTTCTTTGGCCAGGCACAGGTCTCTGGGCATGGACCAAATCTGTTTCTAGACCAAATGCGGTGTAAGGGAACGTACGATAATAGCCAAGGGGCGAAGGAAAAGAACTTCCTTTGCTTGAATCTTTGTTTCAAATGGACACCTATTTACTGGCATTACGGGAGTGTCGTAGAGTTATTTCCCCCACTTCTGCATGGGTCACGGTAATATCTCTCAACCTAAGGAAAGAATCAGGGGAATGTGGGACACGACATGGTACCTAAGACCCGAGTACTGTCCCTGAATGATCCAGACTCCTCAGAGATATTTTCGCGCGTTTCTATTCGTGGTGGATATGATGAGGCCCCATTAATCCTGCTTCGGTGGTTTCGGCTCGGAATTTGATTTGAAAAACATGCACATATGAAGGAAGAATATAGGGGAAGGACATTTCTCACTATCCAAACATTTAAATTAGGGGATTATATCATTTTGGTTCAAGTTATCCGTCTGCAAAATGTTTCAAAAGTGTACAAAGAAAATATAGCCTCTACCAGGCTCCGCAGATCGGTGGTCTTATAAAATAGTAGAAACTGGACAAATAGACTTTCATAGAGCACGCTAGGACTTTAGGAGAGTCGACCGTGGTCAGGAAATAAAAATAACTCCTCTGGCCGGCCGACTCCCGGCCTCTGAAAGAGACTATGCAGAAATAAGCCTGTCGCTCAGAATATTGTTACTTCCTAAACGCAACAAGCAGGACTATTTCTGCATTTCTACTCTCAAAGCAGACGTTCGGCCCCAGCTGTATTTTGACGTGTTTTAGGCGATTTTGTCGGCCCTGGCCTTATGTTCTGTTTCCTTCATGTCCACCAGCCGGGATATCTGAACCATTGAAATGTTTTGTTACACCATGTATTGAGTAGAGGTACCCGGTAAGTTCTATGATTATCGATCGTGCACGCGTGTGCCGTTGTGTATTAAAGGGAGCATAATCTACACCCACTCGGAAGAGTCCACGGAAGCGTTCTAATCCAACAAGGATCAACAACAAGGACGGCACCGCACAAATATGTCCTCCCCCTCCCTCCTGAGTCCTATAACCAAAAGAATGAAAATCTCACTTGGGCTTCGCTGGGAATCTGTCCGCAGATGACCATGAGAAGTCCCACGTCATCTTGGTTCCTCTGTCACATTGTCCATCGGCCGTCGTAATTCCAGTCTTGTGGAATACATTACATTAGAATCATTGATTGTGAACTAGGACAGCTTGAAACCCCGGCCATGCCGGCCAGCTCCCTGTTTCCCGCCACTCACATATGGGTACACAAGTCCCAAGGGGGCAAGGCAAAAACTAAACAGGAAGAAAGTGTTTTAGGAGAGAATGCTCCCATCTGTACAGCCGTGTCAGACTAAAACGCTGGCAATGATACGGAATAATCTGCCGGGTGAATAAGTCCCACCATAAGGTAACATTTGTCCAACATGTAAACAGGAAAATGTTATACTCCCCAGGCACTGACGCACACTGTCGAATTCTACCGCTTTGCCTCCTGGCTTCAGTGCGCTGTCTATTGTAATCTCCAAGCAGATGTGACAATTGGGCTTGTTTGGAGGGCTAGACGGGAATATGAAAATCTATTAATAAAGTGCACACATCCAGAAAACACCTGGTGAATACGCCTACATTTGCTTGTAGAGAGTACAGATTCTCTCCGGTAACAATGAAAAGCGGACAGTTCTGCGACACAAAAAGGCTTTGGAGACAATTCCAAAATTCCGACACCGGAAGGTCTTGTGGTTGGAAGAGAAGTTGAGAATCGTTTTAGAGTTGTATTCAGATTTTCACATGTCTGTTATCCTCTCAACTGAATAACATTACTTACAATCAATCACATGTTTACCTAGATGATTCAATGCTGTCTTGTCACAATTTGCAAACGATTCGTCTATGCCATCTCCAAGCAGATCCGACGATGGCATAAGACACGATGGCATAAGATAGAACCAAACTGACCAAGGAGTGTAGTCAGCCAGGTGGTGTACATCCCCGGTAGCGAAACACACTCGTAGGCCGGCTTCACTCCTGCCTAGCCCTGTCTACTTCATCATGTTGATGATTATAGCATAGTCTAACATCCTATCCGAGGGACGTCCCAAACCGCAGGTCTCATTTCCACCTGAGCAAAGTTAGGAAAGTCATCAGTAAACTGAGTTAAGTGCTTTTCCCAGGGGCACAAGATCGGTGACATGACCTCAGATTTTATATCATTGGGTTCTGGATCAAACCGTTGCCGTTGCGCCACGCAAGTCTGAAACTCGTACAGCAAATTGGCCATGGTACATCATCATTATCTTCGGTACTGCTTGAAGCCCACGTACAAGGTGGATTACTGAGCTGCGCGATGACCAATATTGGTGCATGTGCAGACAGAAATGGGAAAGGACGCGGATATGTGCCAAGACAGGCCAGGACCGAAGTGTAATTTAGTGATCATCATCATAGTCCTTTCCTCCTTAGTGATAATTTAGTGATACAACACACACATTTACACTACAGTCAAACCTGCCCGAGCGACCACCTCTTCTCAGCGACCACCTGGCCATTTCGATTGCTTTTTCTCGGTCCCGATTTTATTTCCCATTGACGTAAACATTAAGCGACCTTTTCTCAACGACCACCTGGTCAACGCGACCGGCCCAAATTGGGACCCATAACGACCACATCATTTTCAAAATTGAGGTTTTCATCGATATTTGATGATAACTAGCGCGATTTTGTGCCGAAATCGTTGTAAGAAAATCCGAATTTAGTTGTTACAGAAGTTGTTTTTTTAAATCTATATCATTATCAAGTGAACGAATGCTGAAACGTATGTAGCCTCATACTTTTTTAAGAAAGATCTATACGTGTGAGTGCTTTTGTCCAACTGTACTGTACATTCACCCGTGGTACGCTATCGGGAAATACCGGGCATCGAATTCGAAAGGTCCACCGTAGTTATTTCAGATCAAGAACATAGCGACACATAAAGGCTTGTATGGTAACAGACAGCATCAAAGTTCCCTTACTGTCTAAAACGTTAATACGTGTACAAATACTTGAGCTTTAAAACACTGTATCGTATAAAAGCTCGATAAAAGCTTGGGGTTAGATTTACAATTTACAGTGTGCGTGTTGTATTTGACATTAAAGACCTCGCTTCTTTGCGTGCGTGCAGTGTGCTTGCTACTTGCCATTAAATACAACGGAAACCATTTATACTTTGCATCGGGCATGTTTTGAGTCGATACTCTTCTCAGCGACCACCTGTCCAAATGGACCGCTTTTGTCCGGTCCCCTGGGTGGTCGGACGTGGGGCAGCGCAGGGCAGCGAAACCGTCCCAGCTCAGTTTTGAACTGGGAGAGGGACTCCGCCTCCGCCACACTAGGTTCAAGTTCATTGCACTCTTTGATGATCCGGAGAAAGAACGAGAGCCCGTAGTAGCTGGTCTTACACGCATTGGTGGTCATTGGTCTGCAGCTTGAAAGCATGATGCGGCGGCAGCACCGAGCTGCTGGGACGAGACGAGATGTGTGGGGGACCGTATTTGATTTGACTGCACTATTCACTTCAGTTAAGAGCACATCCCAACGTACGTGCAACTCCGTGCTGTCTACGTACAAAAACGTGAGCAATATTTGGGATCCATATTATTGTCATTAAAGTGGTACCGCCTCTGTACGAAATCGTCCGGAGACCAACGGGATTGGGAGCCGTGACGCAGACACGCCTTGCAGAACTTTCTCTGCGTTTCGGCTGCGGAATTCACTCGCTTACGGGTCAGTGCGGACGACGAACGTGCCCCGTACAGTGAGTAGAGTGAGTATGGAAGCCGTACGTACGCAGCGCGGGTAAGTACGACCTGCAGACGGAAAAGCTAATAGCCAATCCCGTCGTACGTGCAATTGTGTGATGTTTATGTGCAAAGACGTGGGTAATCTTTTCAGATCCGTAAGTGGTAAGTACCACCTCCGTACGAAATCGTACCGAATCCAAAGGATTTGGGTCGCGAAAACGTTCGATACAGGTATTTCGGCCCGTGTTAAATTTTCTGTATCAAAATGGCTTCGAAGTTGTATCGCACGGGCTTCCTTCGAGTAAATCGAACTATTTTGTGCGAGCCGAGTGTGGCACGGGTGAAAATTCGACTAGTACCGGACTCGAACGTTAGAATTGCTGTTGTCACAATTTTTTGTTCGAGGACACAACATTTTCTCAACTTCTGGTGCATTTCGCATCGAAACATGTTTTTTTTTCCAGGTGAGTATGACATAAATAAAATACAACACGGTGTACTGTAAATGTTTTTAAGTTCGCGGGGATTTAATTTCGCGGTAGCGGGAAAAAGGACTTTTCGCGATGGATTTAAGTTCGCGGTAACACCATAGACTGCAACCTAATATCATAGTAGAAAAACGTTCGCGGTGGTTTTAAATTCGCGGTGAAGTGGTCACCGCGCAAACCGCGAACATTAATCCACCGCGAACATTGCTGCATTTACAGTATTCCGCATCACCCTCGGTCACAGCCCTCCCGCGGTTCGGATCACCCTCCGGCCTTAGGGCGATCCTTCCTGTGGTCAGGCTGGTACCTAAGGTGATACGGAATACACCGTGTTGTATTGTATATTTAGAACATCCTCTGCGTTTGGGCTGCGAATTCACCCGCAACTTACGAGTCAGTACGACGCACGTGCTCCGCAAAGCGAGTATAGTGAGTATAGAAATCGTACGTACGGAGCACGTGTAAGTACGGCCTACATACGGTAACGTAGCAATCGCACGGAAAACGTACGTTGTAAGCACGTACAACTCAGCACTTGCGCAACGAATGATGCAGGCAACCGCTCACGGCATGCAGACCACGTACTTATTACCGTGTATGTCAACAGTGCGAGTGACTTGCGTTGACGTACTCCCTCCCTGATCTTGCCAGTCCCGAAGTTCCCCATATTTTCAGAAAAAAAGTGGCGGACGTGGCTTTCCCGAAAAAAAAAAAACGTATGGACAAAAACCACGTACGGTGGTTTGTGCCCAATAGCTGTATGGAGAATTTGTGTCTTTGACGTAGATTGTACTAGTACTAGAAAGAGAATGAACAACAATACATTTATGTCACCGAGGCACAAGTCACCAAACACCTCAGAATAGATCAAGACCGCACGGGGTTTAAACAGCGAGAGAAAAAGTTAAATACCACCATTGTTCTTTGTACAGCTGATCTCTCTCCCAATGGGTTAAATTAACTTTAATATTTGGCTCTGTCGGTGCTGTTTAAAAGGAAAATGGCGTTTTGAACAAATAGGACGACATTGGGTAGCACTATGTTTCCTGTGACTACCATGATACCAAGCGGCAGTTCTGTCAGATGGGCAATGATGGGGGAAATGTTGAAAATGTATGAAGGGTTCTTATTGCCTTTCATATGGCATCTGGCATCGCCTGGCCTTAAGCTTGTGGACAATAAGATGTGTGCAATGCAATATTTTGAATGTTTCTCATTTTCCAAAAAGCCCACCAATTTTTGTATTCAAAGTGCAGACTCGGGCCGAAAAGGATTTGTGAGCAGTACCAGTTAAACCACCTGTTGGACGGCAGGACTACCAGTAACTTAGCAGTGAGTTTAGTTAAACTGATTTTAGGTCGTCTGACATTTATCTAAAACCTTAGGGGTGGTTTAACATGTGGATTTCGATATCTAAGCCCCTTAACAGTTTGATCAGTCACAAGGACATCGACAGGAAAAAGAAAAATACGCTCCCCCACGTTCATTCAGTACATGACGTTTTACTTGTGCGCAGGACAATACCAACTTGATATTGTTCGTCAACATGAATGTTGCAATGTTGGCACTCATTATAGGATTATCTTTGTATCGCAAATAGTGCGAGTACCCTAAACGACATTGCTTCATGGCTTCATAACGAACCTGGCCTACATGTTGAGTGAAAATAGCGAATCAGCGCTTCGTCGAAAAATTAACGTTATCGCTCATAAAAGGCTGCGAAGGAGGCTGGTAATACGACAGCGCAGGTCCACTGTAATCCAGAAATTCTTAACATGTTGCAAGAAAGCTCGTCTACAACTGAATAACATTTTTGTCAGATACATAACCAGTGGGTAAAAGCAATGTTGAAATGTAATTAGTTTTCAACAGTTACAAACTAATAAAATGATTGTTTTTACCCGTTCCTACAGTGTCCACCTGTGTAATCATCACCACGTAATCATCACTACTATATAAGTCGGCAAGATTTTCAACAAGACAAACATCTATGCCCCCAGGATCAACTCATCGTGCATCAATAAACACGAAACAACTCGTAATAAAAGTCCTCCATATTATGCAACTTGAACGTTATAGTATAAGTTAAGCCCCGGTCACAAAGCGCGTACGATTTCTTGCGATGGTATATTCCGCATATCGTACGATGAGCGCAGTAAATCGCAGCAAAATCGTAAGCAAAATCAGCCATCGCAACGCATCGGATGATGTTCAAAATTTTTCCAGCGTCGTACGAGTTTTCACTTGTGTCTCTTTTGAATAGCCGCCTGGCCGCTTTTGTGCTTCTTTAACCAACAAAATGTGGACTTAGCTGTTGAATACCTTCGTATAATATCTTTAACTGTAAAAATAAATTAAAAGAGACCATGACAACAAGAGTATTACAAGAAAAGTTCAAATCAAGCGTGAGTACTGGTATGATTATCTCGGCCTGCTTGCCGGCTCTACGTGTCAGGCTCTTTCGAAGATCGTATCATGATATGCTATCAACAAAAAGATGCCATCATACAAAAATCATATCATAAGCATTACACATATATATTTCCGACTCATAGAGCCTGCTTTTCGTAATTCTCTCACAGTCGGCGCTTATTAAGCTTGAGTGCTGTCCGATTTCTTACGGGGCTCCATACACTCTATGTCCTGAACAAAATCCGGTGTTCCAGCCACAACTTCACGGTTGCAAAATCGCTCAACGAACGTAAAGGTAAACGGTTAAAAGAAGGAAAGGCAATAACAGGTAGTCCCATAGCCTTTCTGAGGTTGTAGGGACAGTGGGTTGGATAGTTACCTACTGTGTCTAGGGTACAGTATTGGAAGGCAAGGCGGACCCCTCTCCTCCAAATATCCGTGACATGGCAAGAGTTGAAGCCAGGACCTCTGGGTTCTGGGCCAAACCGTGACCCTGAAGTTATTACGCCACACAGATGTTGAGAATCATTAAGAGCTTGGGTTGACGTTTTATGACACTAGTTGTTCTTTCAACGTCAGTACAAGGGCTAAAAGCTGTTGTGAAGATTATAAACTTGGATGTTTTATGTTAAATTACGCGCACTCTCGCCTTTGAATTCATGACGCAAACTTTCGCCGGAATGCAATGCTGGAATTCATATATCACCGGTGCACCTTGAGAGTCGGAATTTTTTCAGAAAGTTCCATCAGTTTCATATCACCTTTCATGGCTAATCAGGCTCACGTGGAATCATTAAATTTGCACTTATTTCGGTGATTTTCATCACAATGTCAGAAGGACCCTGAGTTTCTTGATGTCGCTAGGATAAAATAAATCAAACGCATTGAAAAGACAATTGGACAACGGCAATATGAAAACAAATTTTTTTGCGATTTTTACGACTTTTTAGTGATGAATGTTTGAAGTCTTTGAAGCCAACCAATAACGCATATAAAAGCGCCACTAGCTGTACCCCTGCTATGCATCATTTGAAGGTAAATGAATCGGCTGTAAAGTAATGATTTGAACTTTGGTAGACAATTGTAAGATGCCCCGAGATTTGAGTTGTGCACCTTATATCTGGGCGATGCCACAAACTTATTGATCACCTCTCGTATCGATCTCCAGACAAGTGGTCAGTGATCGCCAACATCGCTCAGGGTCAGTGAAGGAACGTTCAACAATCGCAATGGCCCCCTTTCCACTAGACGACGACAGTGACCCAAATGGACTCGTGTGACCCTTAATCTCAATGAGCGCAAAAGGGTCTTCACTAGATTCCACTAGCGTAGCTTTTCTTGGGTTTCAGTGCGCACTGTGCGCTCTGTCCTAAACTTCAGGTCGCAGCGGGATAGTGGCGCGATCACCGTCTAGAAGGAAAGAGGCGTATGGACATACTGTTGGAAAGACGGCCTCTCACTCACTCATCCCCGCCGCAAAGACGCCTAGGCACCACTGAATAATGTCACCACATTTTGGTGTTCAGAAAGATATTTTCCTATTGACACTGTTTCAAAGCATCCTGTCTGTAGTGACAACCACCGGTTCCCAAAGATCATATGTTGTCGGTCCTCAGTATGGTTTTTATAGGTAGTTATGACTGTACAACTTTATCTGACACGTACGCGTAGCAATAAAGACTAACGTTAAGAGGAAATTTGAGTTCA
>NC_049989.1:19673336-19716464 GCF_000003815.2 Branchiostoma floridae | reverse complement strand
TGCTTATTTTGCTCTTCTGAGCCAAAAACACGGTTTTTGACCCCAAAATTCAGATGTCGCGATACGATGTCCGATTTCCTTCGGACAAACGTTATTGGGTGCGCAATAATTTTCTGAAACTATGTATGCACAATTTCTATCAAAAATGCTTATTTTGCTCTTCAGAGCCAAAAACACGGTTTTTGACCCCAAAATTCAGATATCGCGATACAATGTCCGATTTCCTTCGGACAAACTTTTTTGGGTGCGCAATAATTTTCTGAAACTATGTATGCACATTTTCTATCAAAAATGCTTGCGCTTATTTTGCTCTTCTGAGCCAAAAACACGTTTTTTACCTCAAAATTCAGATATCACGATACAATGCCCGATTTCCTTCGGACAAACTTTTTTGGGTGCGCAATAATTTTCTGAAACTATGTATGCACAATTTCTATCAAAAATACTTATTTTGCTCTTCTGAGCCAAAAACACGGTTTTTGACCCCAAAATTCAGATATCGCGATACAATGTCCGATTTCCTTCGGACAAACTTTTTTGGGTGCGCAATAATTTTCTGAAACTGTGTATGCACATTTTCTATCAAAAATGCTTATTTTGCTCTTCTGAGCCAAAAACACGGTTTTTTACCTCAAAATTCAGATATCGCGATACAATGTCCGATTTCCTTCGGACAAACTTTTTTGGGTGCGCAATAATTTTCTGAAACTATGTATGCACAATTTCTATCAAAAATGCTTATTTTGCTCTTCTGAGCCAAAAACACGGTTTTTGACCCCAAAATTCAGATATCGCGATACGATGTCCGATTTCCTTCGGACAAACGTTATTGGGTGCGCAATAATTTTCTGAAACTATGTATGCACAATTTCTATCAAAAATGCTTATTTTGCTCTTCTGAGCCAAAAACACGGTTTTTTACCTCAAAATTCAGATATCGCGATACAATGTCCGATTTCCTTCGGACAAACTTTTTTGGGTGCGCAATAATTTTCTGAAACTATGTATGCACATTTTCTATCAAAAATGCTTATTTTGCTCTTCTGAGCCAAAAACACGGTTTTTGACCCCAAAATTCAGATATCGCGATACGATGTCCGATTTCCTTCGAACAAACATTTTCAGGTGCAGAATAATTTTTCTGAAATTTCGTATGCACCTTTTCTATAAAAATGCTTATTTCGCTCTTCTGAGCCAAAAACACGGTTTTTGACCCCAAAATTCAGATATCGCGATACAATGTCCGATTTCCTTCGGACAAACTTTTTTGGGTGCGCAATAATTTTCTGAAACTATGTATGCACATTTTCTATCAAAAATGCTTATTTTGCTCTTCTGAGCCAAAAACACGGTTTTTGACCCCAAAATTCAGATATCGCGATACAATGTCCGATTTCCTTCGGACAAACGTTATTGGGTGCGCAATAATTTTCTGAAACTATGTATGCACAATTTCTATCAAAAATGCTTATTTCGCTCTTCTGAGCCAAAAACACGGTTTTTGACCCCAAAATCCAGATATCGCGATACAATGTCCGATTTCCTTCGGACAAACTTTTTTGGGTGCGCAATAATTTTCTGAAACTATGTATGCATATTTTGCTCTTTTGAGAGAAAGGATTACTTTTTGTATATCCGTAGAGTAACCTTGAGTTGACGCACTTTTTTGTGTTGACGCACAGTGGGCGAGTGGATCTCTTGAAGATACGGAAAGGGGATTTTCTTATGATATGTGTATTTTCACAGCGTACGGTGTATTGCAAAGTAGGCCAGTCGATGTGTAAAATGTCTTTTAGGCCACACCAATTTAATTTCTTGGTTCACGGATTTTTTCATAAAAAATATGGAGCAAGAGGACGAAATAAAAATAAAAATAAAAATTGTAAAATGATTGGGGTAAAGGTAACGGCTAATCCAAAACATAGAAAAGAAGTTTTCGGCTTGAAAAAAGTACAAAAACACTATTATTGTACAGTAACAGCACCTGTACCCACACTTTAAGGAGCGTATAATATAAAAGCCAATTTGCTACACCAGAAAGCTGGTGAATGGTTTTATTAATGGTGAAAATTTGCTGACTGGTAATTTTTATTTTTATTTTTTTTTCCAAAAAATAGGAGCGAGCGAATCCGTGAACCAAGAAATTAATTTGGTGTGGCCTTATATGATGGAAAAAGACGCCCATTCTGCCAAGCGTAGGTGTTTCTGCACCTTGGGTATATGTTGCACATTACAGGATTCACACGTAATATTGACAAGTTCCTTATAGATTTGTTCAACAAAAAAGAATGAAAATGTGTAGGGTATCTAACAACTGATTTCATTCCAAGTAACACAGTATTATACGCTATCAGAGTTTTTAAAAATGATGCACTTTTGCGCTTTGTGAAAATTGAAGACAGTTTATTCGACTGTTATTTTCGGGGAATAAAGAAAGATCAGAGCTATCAATAGCACAGGTAGGGGTCATATTACGAAGCTACTTTACAGAAAATTTCGTTCACAAATGCCAATTTGTTCGCGTTTTAGAAAGAATGGCTTAATTCCACCGTACCGTGGTTGAAATTAACTCCGAATCGTCTCTGCAGAAAGCAGCCATTAGAACGCGTTTTGATGACGGCGCGAGACCAGAATGTGTTCGATATCGATCGATGTCATAGAGTCGGATTTCTTTCTAATCCAGCTGCTGTATTCATGACTGAATATAGTCGTCATTTGACATCCCAAGCTAGCTAAATTCACGTACGAGTTAAGCTAACTGGGTTACTATGTGAAAGTAAGACAAACATATAACTAAACTCACATCACGGCGACACTCAAATGTGCAGTTCTATCATGTTCGAATCAACAGGTAACGACATTATTTGTACTTTTCAGCAATTGTGAATAGCTTTAACATTTGATATCTCATAAGACGCAATTTGACATGTGAAATCGTCATTTTGGTGGATATAATTATAAGGCACGATAGCTCTGTGACCACCTGTTGGCCGCCTTGCCTTTTGGTAGGTATAGCCGGGCTTCGTTCATCATTAAGTTGACATAAATCGTGTTGGATTTTATCCACGTGTCACTTGTTCAACGTGCCAAGTAAGACATTTGAACGATGAATCTCGTTTTACAATGCACAAATGGCATTATTAACCAGACCCTACCTAATCCCTAGCTCCAAACCTGGGGAGAAATTGTGAACACTCTTAACTGTTTTGGGTTTTGCAACTGAGAAGATGTAAGGATGCCTACTACATAAGTTTGAACGCAAGACATTGTTTGAAAACGGTTTTAAGCTCAGAGATACGGACTGATACTTTGTTTATAATTGATCACACCAATGCTGGACTGCTTGCATAAAGCCAGTGACACCCGCCGTACTTGAAACTGTGTGCCATGTACGTGCAAAAACGTGGGTAAATTTTGGGATCCGTAAGTGGTAAGTACCGACTCCGTACAAAAAACGGATTTGGGAGAATGCAGACACGATAATAAAACGCCAGCGGTCGTGGAAGGTCGTGAATTAGGTTACAAATGTAGTTAAGAGAGGACAAGGATAAAGCTTGGTTTGTGTTCTAGAATCATATATTTCCAACTCTCTTCGAAAGCATGCGCAAGTGGAGCTGAATGAGAGCAAGTAGGGCGACATGACATGAAATTTCATAATTGGTTAGTTTCCCGCCGGTTTATGGCACGCCAAAGGGGGTATAAAAATGAGAGGAAAAGCTTTCTACAGAGAGGAAAGAAACGCATGGCAAGAGGAGGTATCTTACCGTGTGAAAGAAAAACGGCGAGAAGAACTTGTTTCGCAAATTTCATGACATTATCAATATAAATGTCTAGGTCTGTGAATACAGTGTGAGGTCTGAACAAGAAGCGCCGATAATGAAATTGTCGTACTCGTCATGACGGCAAGAGCTGGCTCGGGAAACTATCATGGACGGATGCCGATAGAAGACATCGTCTCTGTTTGTTCTATGAGGTTGTAAATGTCTTAATGGGCGTTACTTAACCGTGTTAATGCCTTGTACCCAGTCATGAATAGTGCCAACGATTTTGTATTTTTTCAAAAAGCGACCTGAATTGTTTCCATTCCCCGCCCTTCGTTCGTTAAATCCAACCAAATTTTCCGCTACAGTTTTAAACAATGCAAAGCAAAGCATGTTTGCAAGCGTGAACCGATCCAGACACTTCTAGGCATCGTCCATAAGGTGTGGACTCCGTTCTTGAGAAATCCAGAGAAACACTCTGAATTCTCTCTCAACATTTCACCCCGACATTTGCACATCGAGGATGGAGCTGAACCGTGGTGCTTGCCTATGGTATCTTAGAAAATTTCGACAAGTCAATATTATCGTTACTCTTACTCTCCAAACAGAGGTTAGGCTCCGGCTGGTTTTTAACGTCTTTTTTAGTCGTTTTTATCGGGCTTTCTATTTTGTATTTTATTTATCTTGCTGTGACAAAACCTAGACCTCTGCTCGGAGAGTAGTTACTCTTAGCAACGGCCAAACGTCCGTCAACACTCATGAGATCGCGATCGACGAAGGTTTGGGCTAGAGTTTTCAGAAAGTCAAACCATCCGGTTGTACAGCGATTGTAACAGGGGTTGCCACTGGTATCAGGATAATGCACAGTGGCTCATGGTTACTAGTATTGTCATTGACGTAATTAAACTAGATATGCACTAGAAGATTTGTCGGATGCCATACTGATTCGCAACATCCCTGTTTGCTTTCAATGTACAAATAATGAGCGTTGTTACCAGTTCATACGCTGGGGTGTTGCAAAAAATATCCAAGTTTGCGTTTCTGCATTATCACCAGATGAATGTACAGCCGTGTCTTTTAGAGGTTTGTTATATAACAGGAGGTCCCAAAAGGAACATTTGGAGGACGTTTTGTAGAAATAGACAGAAGCTGTAAGACATGTGGTACAACGCTATGACTTCGAGGGCTGAAGGACGTCTACGAAAACGTGAAACACCATTGTTGCTTGAGTATTATAAACCGTATTCAAATCGATGCACTGGAAATTTTCTACCGTAATTTACACACGATTGACGGTCGTCGCGCCGCCGGTTATCATCCGTTTTAGGGCGTTCACACGTTTTAGTCGTAACACATTTTTTTTCTAAGCTTTAATACGTCACGTCGAAATGTGTTGAATACTGTTTCAGTGTGTAGAAGGCATGAAATGTATTCCACTTATCTTTGCAATACCTAATGTAATTGTGAAGCTTCTCCGGTCCACTCCGACAGGGTTCTTCATCATCCATCAGAACAATATCTTTTTAAACTAAAATTTCAAGAAATGTAGGTCATCAATTGCAATTTATGCATGTGATAATTTCACGATTCAAAGGCCCCGCTGCCATAAAAAACAGAACTTTTGACTAAACAGAGATCTATATACCTTTGAGTCTTGTCGGGATGATCACAGATGTTTAGAGCTGCGACTGTAGAATGTCGTCTTTCGTTCTAGAGTTATCAAAGAGTTGAATTTGTTCTAGAGGCTACAATACGCCTTATACAAAACTGAAAACAGTTTTAAAGTAGCGTCTTTTATTCTAGACTTTCAATGTTGAAAGTTTGAAGTTCAGCGTCTAGGATTAGGACGACCCACTGTTCCAGCAGGTCAACATTGATATCGATAGAAATACTCCAAAACGCCTCCAACTTTGATTTATAAATCTGTTGCCCCCGACCGAAACGTCTGCTTGGAGATGATCAGATCAGATAACAGGCTCAGGGGCCTGCCCTGTCCCTCCTGCACTCCACCACCGACTGGCATGACTGGAGACACCCGGACCCCAGACCCGGAAAATCCCCCACAGAGATTGGTATGCCAACAGTCATGTGACTGCACTCGGCGGTTTATACAAAATCATTTGAAAGATGGTGGCCCGTTTCTACCGTTTTCTTCAATTATCAGGCCTGTATCGTCGCGTTCTGACTGTGGATTATTGTTGCGGACATGTTGTGGGAACGGGATCATCCAGATTCAGGATATTACTGGGATGCCCGGGATTCTCTAGGATGAACCATGTTATTTGCCAAATTGAGGGACTGATTTTTGGCGGTCACTCACTGCCCTCCAGGAATTATGGACCCACCCCGGTGCTACCACACGCGTCCCTGCTAGTTAAATGAGGTAAGATATCCTCTTTTATGTTGCTGAAACAATAGCTTGATCAAAATGACACTCTATTGCCTAATATTTTTTCATGGATCTAACGGTCTAGTCTGTAGGCTGGGGAGGGGGGGGGGGTGAGAAAATACACTTGAATTTAAATTGTGGTGCTCATTTTGTTGGCAGCACAGTCACTTGCTTGTTTTTCGTTGAAAATGATATGCTACAGATGTTTAAGAACTTAGCGCTCAGCCTCCGGAGATCGTTTCTAATAGAACCCCGAGTTTTTATCTATCTGACCCTACCCGGGGGGTTTGCTTGTCGGAGGGGGACGGCACACAGCTAGTTAGATTTATTTGGCCAAAATGTGTAGTTTAAACGTTTATCATCTTCAGAAGACCATCTTCATTTTTGAAACAAAAGAATTTGCTCCCATGTTCGTTCGGTGAATAGTTTCATTTTAGTTGATCCCCTAAAGGCCATCTTTGGGAAAGAGCAGCTTCAGATATGTGAGTTACACTTACAGTATCTGCGAGGTCCTGGTCTTGGGGGAGAATCATTAATGTAAATTCTGAGGACGACGTCAGAGGTTGAGCCCGGCCAGGACTATTGGACTTCGTGAAAGTTTGTCCGTCGTCCGAACATTGGGGTAGTCTGAGTCTTTGCAAACTTCTTGTTGACTAATTGTTAAGGAGATGGAGCTTGGAATCAGTTTGAATCGCCAAATAATTATTTCCCAAGGATACGAGGAAACATTAGGAACGGTCCCTAATGCCCCCTCCTCCGGCCCCGCTGCACGATGATTTCTTACCACCGAGTAGATGTGTTGCCAAGGCTCATCAGAATTCTTAAAACATAGAAAGAATACAAGAAGGCAGACTTTTTACTTTGTCTTCTCTTAATAGAATAGAGAGTGATATGTACTACCACATCATGGGATACATTGACTTGGTGATTTCTGGTTTTTTTCTGCTCAAAGTGTATTTTTTCTGGCCCAGGGACCAGAACGCCTCGATGGCTAGTGAACATCTGGGAAGCATTTTCCCTTGGCCTGGTGTGGCCCGGAGTGGCCAAGAAGTCTCTACCAGACTCACGCTGGCTACTACACACCAGGGGAGTTGTGCTACTAGCCTGAATACCAGACCCCAGCCCGATCTCAAAAAATATCTATCACGCGATAGATTTTGCTACTAGAGGGTTTGGCCGGTCGCGTAGCCACTCCGGAGGGAACATAAAGCATGCACTGACTCCCTTGGCCAATTTCCCGATTTTTTTTCCGTTCTACGCTCCCTGTACCACGCAGGAATTCGAAGGCCTGGTGGAGGCTAGTTGAAATGCCCGATCCGGCTTTTTCTGGGGAGACAAGATCAGTGATTTTATTTCCAACCGTACAAACCGAAAGAAATTATCAGCCGCTGCAGATATCACAAAATCCTCAATTCATTCATGTCAAACTTACAAGTTTTTGTCTCTCTCGCTCTCTCATTTCTCTTATTATTACTTTCAAACACTCTGTCTCAAAACGAAGTTAGTGATGCACCAATATCGCCCTGCCAAAATTCTGTCCACGGCTGTGATTGAATGCACGCAGTGCTTTTGTTTGATTTTACTAACATAAGCACGACTTTTCCAGTACCAGCAATCCATTTTTTTCTTATAAATTTCGCAATACGGATAGATGTTGGCATGCGCAACAGTTATATACCGTGCGTGGTCTGTGCTCTGGAGTGGTTGAGCTGTATAGTAAGGCAAAGTATTTCGGGAGTAAACGGTCCCAACTCCCAAGCATATCATATCGGTTGTACGCCGGTCTCCCTGGAGACCCAGTAGGATACCTCCCACCAGAAAACCTAGGAGCAGGCTTAGTTTTGTTTGACCCTCTAAACTTTCTGGTATCCTTGTATGCAGTCTATTGTAGCTTGGCCAGGCTCTCTTCGGAAGTGAGTTCCGCCGCAGGGTAGTATTTCGAAACCGGCCGGGAGAAGTTTTACGCGGCGGGACTAGGGATTATAATTTCTGATCGACTCAGAAAGACAATTGTACATGAAAGTGAAAGTAGAGAAAGTTATTGTTTAGAATTAGAATCTATAGTCGTCCTGTACTTTAACCTATGATAAGGAGATACTCTCACATGTTTCAATTTGCGTTGTCTTTCCGAGGACTCCTAATCATTTTAGCTTGGCACGATTTGTACAGTATCATGAGTATGATTTTTAATCTTTTATCTTTAGCATGTTAATTGCAGTCTTACTTAGAATCAACGGTGACCATCTATCTGATCAGCCTTGTCACAAACGTTATTGCAGGTGTCGGTTGGACATTATTCAGTTACATACCATACTCTGCGTTTTATTTATTTGTCCAGCCTTCCTGACCACTTAGATTTCATAATGAAAGCAGCTTTTCTTTGGCCAAACGTTTTTTGCTCGCGGCAGTGTTAGAGTTCCCAGATGATGTCATCCATGTAATGTAATCAACATGGCCAGGGGTGCCTAAGCATTTGCACGATCCCTATGAAATTCGTACGAATATTATGTGATACACACGAATCATTGGTAATCTCCAAGCAGATCCCACGGTTGCATAAGATAAGTATTAAAAGCTGCCAGAGGAATGAAGCTGGCCTAGGTGTGTGTATGCCTCCGGTCTCTCTTCTTCAAATCCAGTAGACGTCCGAATATCAAATGCAGATATACTATAGAACATTTTGGACAGGCCTTCACACTCCTAGCCTCTACCAGGCTTCGTGGTTTGATGGTCTAATTGTCGAAATTGGACAAATAGAGTCACCGTACGCTAGGGGAGTCAGCCGGCCGAGAAGGTCCATTTTTGTGGTTTGAAAACCCCACATAATCCTTGTGACAGTGTGTGCAAACAAATCCCATACCACTCCAGCTAACAGGTATGAACATACATAAGTTCTCAATATTGTTTGTGATAGATTCCAGCGCATGGACCAGCATGGCATGGTCACACTTTTTTCCTGAGGCAGACAAGGGCAGAGATGCATCGCGCATCTGCATGTTTGTTCTTTAGGCCGGGGAAAGTTGATCCCTTGTAATGGTTAATATATGCACCACGAAGACGGCCTTCCGCTCCTGGGGCCAGGGGGTAAGGTTCCCATGGTTCCACTGTCAATCACGGTAAACAAAGTCGGATCTGGAAAGCGCTCAAAGAGACTCAGATAATGAACTCCGCCCTCTAAGGGGCGTACCCTCTAGGGTAGGCCTATCAGAAAACTCCGACTGTGGGGTGGCTGTCGCACGCACGTGCCACTTCAAATTGATGAGAGGGCTGCCGGCAAAGTTAGGCAATGTAAACAAAAACGTTACACATGCTTCATTTGAGAAGATAGCAGTTTTCGGATCCTAGAGGATCTCAGAATACATCAGAAAACTGCCATTAGTTCATTAAAATAAGCTTAAGCGTCCGGCTGAGTTTGTAACGGAGAGCGCCAGAGTTGTGCCCTTTTCCTAGAAATTTACACGAAAGATTACGCGGCGCAAAAAAAAAAAAAAAAACAAGTCGGCGGCGACTTCTGACAACGCTAGGGGTCCAGTTGATCCCCCACCCCTACTACGTTACGATCACGGCCAATTCGTAACGACCGCATGAGCATTTCCCCCAAATTTCTTCCGATTTTAATACAATTTTACACATCATCAGAGGACCGTTATTTTGCGACCTTTACAAATAAAGCCTCACAGACATGACACAAGACAGAGATGGTTCATTCAGGAATAACATAAATAAGACAGCTCGCCTTTCAACCGAGTCCTTCGTTCAGCTCTAACTGAGAAGCGAGCATTCCATTTCTCGCCAGCGTCGGGTTTTGCGCATTGCGATACCCAACACCGTAGAAGTCGGAGGGTTCTGGGTGGAATGAAATCGCTCCCCTGGCAGTTCAAAACCCACCACAACCCAAAATAACCCGACTCCCGGCAGCGTTGAACCCAATTACCAGACAATTTGCTTCCGTCAGGGTCGCCGCCGGTGGGTTCTGCCGGGTTCGCGAGCGGGTTCTACTGGGTTCGTTTCCATGACAACCGCCATACCGCGCGCCGCCGGTGGGTTCTGCCGGGTTCGCAAGCGGGTTCTATTGGGTTCGTTTCCATGACAACCGCCATACCGCGCGCCGCCGGTGGGTTCTGCCGGGTTCGCAAGCGGGTTCTATTGGGTTCGTTACCATGACGACCGCCATCCCCGGCGGGTTCTGCCGGGTTCCCGCCGGTGGGTTCTAGTGGGTTCCCAGGCGGGTTCCGGCGGGTTGAGGAACTCATTTTGACCCGATCTTAGTGGGTTAAAGTGGGGTAAAACGGCCAAAATGGACCCACTTCAACCCTGGAAGTGGGTCCAGTAGGGTTCTAGAGGGTTCATCGGTCTCAGGGCTCGGGTTATCTTGGGTTCACCTAGTGAGTGAACCCTAGGGTTATTTTGGGTTTTGGACCCTCCAGAACCCACACAATTTTACAGGGTCCACTGAAACATTCCCGAGAATCGCCATACACTTACACACTCCGTGCACTCGGTCCACTGAAAGATTCCCGAGAATCGTAAACTTACACACAGTGTGTACTCGGTACACGGAAAGATTCCCGAGAATCGTAAACTTACACACACTGTGTACTCGGTACACGGAAAGATTCTGGAGGAAACGTACACTTACACACACTGTGAACTAGGTTCACAGAAAGATTCCCGACCACTAAAAGATTCCCGAGAATCGCACATTTAGCGGTTACACAAACTGTCGATTCCAAAGAATCACACATACGAACGGCTGCCGAGATCACCCGAAGTTTGCCGAACACCGACTTTCGAACGCTTTGAAACGCCGTTTCAAAAGCCCTTGTTTTCGGCGAAATGCCTCAATGAAATAAAACACATTGACACTACTTATTATCTAGGTGTTACTTACTAGCCATGCAACCATACTTGGGACACAACACCTAAAAACAAAGAAGATATGCAGCATTTTGTAAAATCCAATTTCCGGGGAACAGCGTTACCAGCAGTACCATTTCTGGCCGTTAGGGTCGCTGCTGCACAAGACGATTACATCATTGCCAGCCAATCAGGCGCGAGACTCAGATTTCCCGCCAAATAAAGTTTCAGTGAACCAAGTACACACAGCGTGTTTTATAGTGTAATAGTGTATGATTATCGGGATTCTTTCAGTGGACTGAGTACACAGTGAATGATTCTTTCAGTGTCGGACCAAGACACAGAGTGTGTTAGTGTATGATTCCCGGGAATATTTCAGTGGACCGAGTACACTGTGTGTGTGAGCCAGTGTATGATTCTCAGGAATCTCTGTGGAATGAGTACACACTGTTTGAGTTCATAGAGTCTGATTTTAGTACGGCAAAGTACATGTAATATTGATTTCAACAAATACTCAATGGCCCATCGCCTTTGGTCAAACCAGCCACGTTGAAAACTATTCTCACGTAAAAGCCGAGAAGTCCCAGGTCCAACATAGAACCGTGGTTCTAACTCACTTTTCCTGTGGTCACCCCATAGGCGGTAGGCCATCGAGTTTTTGTTGAAATCAGTATTAGTTTGCTGTAATAAAAATCCTACTCTAATGAACTCAAAGTGTGTAGTCGTTCCACCATGGGATTCCCGAGAATCATACACTATATCAAACATACACTTTGTACTCGGTCCACTGAAACATTCCCGAGAATCGTCATACACTTACACACTCCGTGCACTCGGTCCACGAAAAGATTCCCGAGAATCGTACACTTACACACACTGTGTACTCGTCCACGGAAAGATTCCCGAGAATCGTACACTTAGCGGTTACACGAACTGCCGATTCCAAAAAATCGAACAGTTGCCGAAATCACCCGAAGTTTGCCGAACACCGACTTCCGAACGCTTTGGTACGTGTTAGGAACAATAATGAGCATTTCCTACCCAGTCATTTATATGTAGTTAGTGAAGTTAGCCCTCTTGGCGGTTCATCGGTTCGAGCAGGGCTTCGCGAACGCGTTCGAGCAAACTGCGAAACTGTTCTACTCCCGTCGGCCTTTGCGTGAACTATCCCGTGATCTAGAACGACGCAGCAAACGGAGCTCGGCGTACACAGTGCGTCTCAAGCTCAGCATCTTGTTTATTATTTGATTCAATGGACTGAGTACACAGTATGGTATTACTGTATACAGTGTGTGTTGAGTACATACGTACAAAGATAGCAACAGCGATTTCAACAAAAACTCGATGGCCTATCGCCCATGATTTATATGTAGTTAGTGAAGTTAGCCCCTTGGCAGTTCATCGGTTCGAGCAGGGCTTCGCGAACGCGTTCGAGCCAACTGCGAAACTGTTCTACTCCCGTCGGCCTTTGCGCGAACTATCCCCGTGATCTAGAACGACACCGCAGACCAGACCGAGGTCGGCGTACACAGTGCGTCTTTCAAGTTCAGCGTGCTTGTTTATTATTTGATTCAATGGAATGAGTACGAGTAACTGAGTGCGGTTGTACTGTATACAGTGTGTGTTGACTGTTGAGTATATACGTACAAAAAAAGCAACAGCGATTTCGACAAAAACCCGATCGCCAATCGCCCATGGTTTATCGAGATACTTTTCTTTGACTATTTTTACGACAATATCAGGTTTTCGATATTCTTTCATAGTATTTCTATAGTAGTCAGCAAGCCTAAAAGCCCTTATAGATAGAAGCGGATGCCAATGTGTATCAATCGCATGTAATGTAGTTGAAATGCTGTTAGAGATAAACACATAGCCGACACTAATTAACAAGATTTTTTCAAGTTTTGAGGATACATATTCGTCCACCAGATATGCCTGTCGGCTGGAGTGCCTGGTCGGCATGGGGTCCATGTGACGACACCTGCACCAAGACCAGGCGGCGCTTTTGCTCCCACCCTGACGGCTGTAGTGGACATGACACCGAGACACAGAACTGCCCCTGGCCTTGCTTGGGTGATTTATGCTTCTCTAAGATTTTTGCATTATCATCTTATGCTGATCTTGTATGGACACTTTCGGACTCCTGACCATGCACAGTTATGGTTAGATTGGGTAACATCTCTGTAACATAGGGTATTGTAAATCTAAAAATAAAGTCTATGGCTACGAACCATGGGAAGATCTTAAAAAAAAAACTAGAGTTCGGTGACCTCATACCTCCATGAAATATTTAGAGCTTTTGTAAATTTCATGCAATTGACTAACACATTAACATAATTTATGCATGGTGTTGTTCATCATTGACTAACGTACATGTCATAATTATTAAATTCCCATCATAAATCATAAAGCGGTTTTGCAATTTTTACATAGATCATGCAAATAAATTCCTCATTACCGTATTTGGTATCTGCTTATATTCCACCTATCATAATTGACATGTGTTACATTTATTGAGGTCCAGTTATTGAAAACAATGGAATTATACAATTTCCTCATTAATTATGCAAAGTAAGTCCTCATTTGCATAACATGCATATCATTATGAACATCTGTGCCTAAGCTACCTGCATGCCTAAAATGATGCCAATCCGTCAATCCTTTCTGCAGTTATCCTCTTTGGAATGTTAACAAAAAAGCCCCTGCAGTTTCGAAATAAAATATTAGGGGCTGAAACTTGCCCCACCCAAGTGTCAAGACAATATCACGTCCGGTAAAAGAGATACAAACTGTTTTTTTACAATTCGACTTGAAATTGACATCAGCGGTTCTGTAAGATCTGCCCGTTGTTTTTCTCATCCGGGCCTAAGTGGGCGTCCACCCCGACTGTGGCAGCAGTTTCCTGGGCGGTCCCAGCGGCGAGATCAAGTCCCCCATGCACCCTCTGGACTACCCCGACTTCCTGAACTGCAGGTGGCTCATCAACGCCACGGGGACGGAGCCCATCATTCTCAGCTTCAAGGAGTTCTCTGTGGAGGCTGGCGGCGCAGGATGTATCTATGACGCTCTCAAGGTACGGACACAAGACGGTCACAATTACAGACTATGATGTGGGGTCGAAAGCGTACAGGTACACTATAGTGACTACTCCTAATGAAGTCAATGTGTATTTGTACGCATGAAGAAGATTTTTTTTGTCAAATAAATATACATCTGTTGTTCTGATGCTTGGAGATCAGCTGTCAGGGGTTAACACCGCTAGCGAAAGGGCAATTTCGGGAAGAGTGGCTTAGTGTAATATTTGACTCCTTTTGTAATGAAGGGGCAATGTGCTTACCAGGAATTTGATCAGCTTGCCAGTAGTTATGAACACATATAACTTATTTTTGTAGGTGTATGACGGTACGGACGAGAGCGCCCCTCTGCTCGGTACCTACTGCGGGGAGACCAACCCACTGGACGTGACGTCATCGGGAGGCCAGATGTTCATCACCTTCTCTTCAGACAGCTCCTACACGGAGCGGGGATTCATCATCCAGTACTCCAGTGGTAAGAGCTCATTTTCAAGAGGGAAATGGACGTGATACATTGCTTCGAAAACGTCAGTCCTACAATAAAATAATGTATTTCACCTGTGATTTCAAATCTTTGTCGAGTTTATCCTTCCTGTGCTTTGTGCAAAAAGGAATGATGACAATGTTGGATTTCCAAATACCTGTCACTGTGTCATTGATTTTTCCATCAGATAACAACAGATAACAACACGAAACTCAACACATTAATATTTTAAGTGTTAACCCTATCTAGACTGGGCTTTTTGGGCATTCCCTGGACTGGAGGGGGGGGAGCTTCGTATTTTCAAAGCGGCTTACTGTACGATCACCAAATTTGCAGGGGGTGTTATGTTTGTCAAGTTTTATAATTCCTGAAATTTTCATGTCATTATGACGTGTATGACGTAATTATAACGTCATTAATTGATTTTTTTGGCTAAAACAGGGAATTCCCATAATACCTAGATATTTCACACAAAAAGTTTATTAAAGTGCTATAAGACTTCTGTTGTCAAAAGCCGACGCAACGAAGTTCAAATGACGTCATAAACTGACGTCATCTGTAGCTTAGCTATTAGATATTACAGATATATAAAGAGAAGTTTAGTTTAGCAAGAAAATCTTAAAATTCCATTGTTTAAGCCAAAATTAGTGATTTTTGTAAAATTTTCCTTTAGTAACACGAAAAATTATAAACTCTATTTTTTGTAAATTGTTGCCAACAATATTCTAGGAAAAGTCACCAAGTGGTATTTTTAGCACAAGCTGTTGGGAGCTATACGACATCAAAGTTGGCGAAGTCGCCCCTCCCATCCCCAGTCTGGATGGGGTTAATACAAACTACTTGTATTTTTCAGTCCGAATGCTGGTGGACTGTGACTTCGACACCGACATGTGTAACTTCTTCCAGGACGAATCCGACAACTTCGACTGGATCCGCCACACAGGGTCCACTCCGTCCGGACAGACAGGACCGTTGACCACACCACTGGACTGGGTACGTGATTCGAGCTTATTCTGGCCGAATATTTCCCTTGGTCTACGGATGAGTCGAATTTGTATAACGTTTTTACTGTGGTCACAACTGAATGTAAAATGAGGCAGTTATATAATACATTGGAACAAACGTAAATCTTGAACGCACCATTTTGACTGAAACGTCGTATAAAGACAGTTAGAGCACATGACCAGTAGAACACATGACCCTAGTGTATATATAAAGTCGCAATTGCAACGATCCCATCACCCTCGCACTTGTGAATCCAAATTAAACTTACAAACTTTGAGATAATACCCTCTGTTCATAAGACAATGACAAACGATTTTACCACAGACTGTAACTACTGTAATAGGAGCGAAATTCAGACCATATGTTTCCTGATAATCTTTACTAAGGATATGAATAATAATAAGAGTTTCCCTCTTTTTTTCTTTTCTAATTACATAAACAATTAGGTTAATGATATTCAGTAAGGGTCGTCTTTATGTTGTTTAGTATTGTCTTTAAAGCTTTGTTCGTCCTTCCACCATAGGACACTACCTGTTCATCGAGGCCTCCAGTCCCCAGGAAGTGGGGCACAACGCCATCCTCCGGTCACCAATCTACCCGCCCAGCTCCACCGGCTACTGCCTGGACTTCCACTACCACATGTACGGCGTTAACGTCGGTGCGTACAGTCTATTGTTTCCGTAAAAATGATAGAGTGTCTTAAAGCCTGGGATAGCACCTTAGTAACGTTACAAGACCCTGTTCCGATGCACTGTAAGACGGCCAGCGTTCTTCTACTTGTTACTACTACAGTCCGGCAAAATGGCGTATACTCTCATGTCCGTATCGTGGCGAGATTTGCAGGGAAAGGTTTTAATAAATGCACCCCTTTCAACCACAGGCGACCTGAATGTCTACCTCTTCACCGAAGTCGGGCAGGGGGAACCACTTTGGTCCATGTCCGGTAACCAAGGCAACCAGTGGATCCGTGCGCGCATCAGCATCAAACCTACCAGAAACTTCCAGGTGGATAGAACATTCCCTCGTTTTCATATAATTCCGTTAAACATAATACATTGGCTAAAGGCACTCCGCCAGTAGTCTTCGATTATGTATCAATTCAGCATGATTCAAGCGTATTTAATTATCGCCGTGCAGCTCATGTTCGAGGCCATCCGTGGCACTGATTGGCGGGGAGACATCGCCATCGACGATATCAAGCTGGTCGCTCATCCCTGCGTGTAAGCTGATGGACCACGCCTGCAGCAACCAATATAGACCCCTAAACTATTTTACAAATTGTAGCTTTGCGAACACACCTTAATAATATACATTGACATAACGTAGGCAACTGCCCTATGTAGTACGATTTCTGGTCAGTCGTTTTAATTACAAGAAATTTAGAAATGACAAAAAAACAAACAAGTGACAGGCCTGGCCTGTGCAGGCCGAAATACACTGCACAAGGTGCGCACTGAATCAAACAAGATCGAAATGGCAGGACCATCAACATATGTATTAATAAATGAGAGTTGAAAGTACACTAGTCTTGAACGTCATTCTTATCAACATCTGGCATTTCCGAGAAATGTTGATATATATTATGACATGACGTATTTCCCTTTTTTTGTTGCTGTAGAAGCACTTTTGATGTACCGTTTTAGTTATCGATGCTGACCTTGCAGCTCAATAAAATGCAAGCAAATGAGTATTTTTCCATCGTCTTGTCTTTACTTTTGAATCCCTCCTAACGTCTTGACAAAAGTCTTTAATGCATGATGATGTTCAAGAAACAGCGCTGTTCCTTCCGAAAATTTGAACCTCCCACAATGTTCTTTGTTACTGTCCTATTAAGACATCGAAATCTTATCTCCAAGCAAGTATTTGCAGGGAAATCTTCAATCTGCCCCAAGGTTGTAACGAAAACTACCAAAACGCAACGTTGTTGGCTCCCAGCATCTGCTTGAAGATTCCAGAAATACCATATACTACAGCTACATTTCAACATTTGAAGTAAACAACCGTACTTAGCAGTCCAATAATACAAGTGATGCACGTCCCCTTCCACTGCTAGGAAACCACCACGGTCCGGTAGATGTGCAGTTGACGAACTAATAACTTCTGACCACAAACGTGCAGACCAAATGAGATACAGGACTTGCGACCATTTTTAAAAATGAATAAGTTGAAAACAGTAAATTCTGTCCATCGTAAGACGTTAGATGTAAATTGGACAGGTTTATTTGTCCATGTAAGTGTTTGACAGCATTGGAATGAATGTGTTCGCCAGATCACCTGAGCCGCTTCACTCATCTTCTAATGTCAAACTCATTTTCTACGTTTCTTATTCTCTCAATGGCCGGTGCAATGGCCTAGTGGGTATAGTGTTCGCCTTGCATTCGGTAGGTCGTGAGTTCGATCCCCGGCCGAGTCATACCAAAGACTCTAAAAATGGTACATGCTGCTTTCTCTGCTTAGCACTCAGCACTAATGAGGAAGAGTATGGAAGTTAAACGCACACCACTACCAGCGGACCAGCCTCCTGCTGTAGTGGCTTGCGCATGTGTGGCCCAAGGGCTTCGAAGTGGGGATGGGCGCCACCCTACGCGTCTGTAGATGCATGGCAAACTTTAACTTTAACTTATTCTCTCAATGGGACCCCTGGAATAACTTGTACATGCTGATAACCATACACATGTCGTTTGTTGCGCTAGAAAAATATATACGAATTTCAAATAAAAGTATAATATTCAACCTTTAAAAGAAACGGAAACAAATGGGAGTGTTCTCTTGTAGTTTTTTTTAATGTCCACTGCTGTAAATCAAATCAGATTGAATCATACCTCCGGGCTGACATCTACAATTGGTGATAGTCACATGTCATGTTATTTCTTCCACACATGGTAAAACTAGATAAATAAAAGACAGCACGGGAGCTCCGGTAACCCGATACCCCTTACAGTGGGACATTGCCCCTAGCAACAGACCGCAGTATCAAATTAATTTTCAAACAACCTTGAGTATTAATAAAACTAATAAGAGCTCTATCACACTTGTAATGTGATATTTTGCATGATTTGAAAATACTTCGAATGTAAATACATTTGAAGTGTTTTTAGTGGATATATTTGTTTCATTTACGTCACATGCTCAAAATGCTATGGTTAACATGACATACGAGAACATATCGATTCTTTTATTAGATTGCATATAAATGTATGTTACTATATTACAAATCATATACTTCAAGTGAACAATACAGCTTCATGATGATATATGAAAAACACATAACAAACATAATGCGTACTTGATTGATATGGTCCATAGTAAAAAGTATTGCATTATGATTAACGGTAAATAACTCGCAAACGTCTCTACTACACATCGAAATACACCGTCGCAGACGGCGCCTTATATGAAGCAGACCTGACTCAGCCCTCTATATTGCCTGATTGATGACGTAGAGTTGTTTTCTTGTTATCCTATATTGTTTAATTAGTAGTAGTGATTGTCCTATATTGTTTAATTAGTAGTAGTGATTATCCTATATTGTTTAATTAGTAGAATTCTCTTCTTTTTCTTGTTGTAGTTTATCATACAAGAGTTACAGTAACTGTACTTTTTGTCGTGTCAAAAAAGCTTGTCTATCGTAAAACTGTATTTCATTCTGAACGTCAAGATGGCAACTTCCATGCTGAAATGAGTGCGGGACCAGGCAGCGGACAAGGCACGATGGAATGGGATGTACAAGAACATTACTGATGACACACGTTGATCTGGTGTGCCAATGACAGACAACGTTTTGTGTGCATTTGTCGGGAAACTGGATAGTATGAAAAAGTCAAATTAACTATTGAACAATATAATAAATTGCATTTAGGAGTTGAGATATAATGGGTTACAGATTCATGGTCTCCCGATACCATGATATAAAAGAAAAACTATGATAGATTGTTACAAAATAGGTTGAAAGATTACATGTGGCACTTTGATCTTGGCGACTTTCAACCATTTTTTGTATTCTTGGATAAAAAAAATCTTGCTCATAAGACTTATTGACAAAATCAATCGCTAAGTGCCCGTGCGTGAATAGTTTCATCATGTTCGTAAGTCTCTAAATGATATTATTTCTACATAACCTTTATTTACGTTTAGGACCGCATCTATAAGCTCCCGTGTAATGTGAACCTGTCAGAACTGCCCCAGAGGATGGTGACACGGAAACGTGGAATAAAGCACTTTTTCAATCTTTTTCCTATTTGCTTTTTTGGCACTGCACTCAAGTTAGTAATTTTAACAGTGCCACACACACATGTACACAGTAGAGACACAACGTAAAGGTAGTATTTTCTTTTATCTCCCCGTTCAAAGTTAGGTACTCATTTTTTCACCTGGGTGAAGTGAAGAAAGTCGTGTAAAGTGCCTTTCCCAAGGGCACAGCGTCGGGGCCACAGCGAGTATCCGACTTGGGACCTATAGATTCTGAGCCGAACGTTCTACCAGTTACGCCACACGCGACGCAAATAAAGCACTTGATTGAGTACAAAACAAATATTCAATCACTAGTATGTGTGTGCTCTTCGCCTTCAGGGGTGCTCACCACATGTTTGCCTTTGGCTGCATTTTCTTCAACATCGACAAAAGTTGTCATGGGTATATCTGCACTAACGCTACTTCCGGCTGCTGTGACGTCAGTTGAACACGGGCCTGGACTCTGTTGGCTGCCAGAAGCAGCAGTTCGTCCGTTGTCCTTATTAGGTTCACCCGAGCCAAAGCGTGCCCTGATCGCAGACCAGCACTTCTGCATTACTTCCGAAGTCATTGTCAGCAACAGCGCCTGTAAAAAGCCCTGAGAACCATTAAGCACAATGAAGATGTACTCAAGAACCCTGCTGTCGACATAAGGCACAATGAAGCCGAGAATCCAGGTGAACCCCATCAGACATGAGATACGGACATAGACCCAGGCCTTACTGCTCCACGAGCGAGACAAGGCGGCGTCAGCGATATTAAATGCCTTCCGTATGGCCAACAGGGTCTGGGTGATCAAAACAGCATTGATCAGAAGGGCACAGAAGACAGGAACTCCAAAAGCAACCAGCCGGCCGGTCGGGTTGCCAATCCAACAGTGGTCTCCGTATGCCACCCTGACAGAGCTGCAGGGACAGAACTCCACAAACGCCGTCACCGCGACCACAAGCAATGGTGTAAGCCAAGTGTACAGCATGTACGTGCGCAGTTTGGCTCGTTCTGAAGCCTGGCGAAATGTGAAGAAGAGATCCAAAGATAGGGCGTTCATAGACGTGAAGGCCGTCAGCAGAAAGTAGTGCAGAATAATCCCATACACCACACACCCTACTCCGGGACGGGGGAGCAGACGGGCCACAAAAAGGGACTCTGCAACTGCCATGCATGTCAACATTTGGGCCTTCAGCTTTTCTGGTGCCTTCTTCCAGTTGCCAGACCCGATAGTGTAACCCACAAAAGCAAACACGGCGACCACAGACACAATCACAAGGCCCAGAGTCAACCAACCTTGGTCATCTTCCCAACTATTCGTCGCATGGTTGCCGTTCGTGAAATTGAGGAAATACTCAAGTATGCACTCCCCACAAACCAAAGCTGATGTGTTCAGAATGGTCACCTGTTCAGCTGAGCAAGTCACGTTAGAACTCACCAGATGTACACTACCATTGGGAAGGGTGTTGAACTCTTCCTCGGTGAAAGTCAGCGTTGGTTTGCTACAGTTTTTACCTGTCTGTTTAATTGGGCAAGACACGGAGGAATCCATCCTGTTTAAAGTACCATTGGGAAGAAAGTTGAATTCTTCCGCTGTAAAGTTAGAAGTGTGGTTGCTGCAGTTTTGAAAAGGGATACTTTTGTTTGAAGAGACACCATCTACGTGAGTGGATGAGAGAAGCCGGCAAGTGTCAACAAAAGGATCGTATATAGCGTCTGAGGGGCACTGGTCAGGTCTGGTCTCATCATCCTGGTCATCATTGAAGTTAAACAGGTGAGTTAGTGAGATACACTTGATATCACATTGAACATTTTTTGAAACAGAGCCGCAACTTAAATGTGTAGTTGCTGAAAGGGAAAGCCCCTCGCAAAGAGCACAGTGTATGTTTTGGTAAACCTTTGTGAAATAGAGGGAGGACGTCAATAGAGATTTGTAAGACTTGCACTTCATGGTATCACAATGTCCTTCAAAGGTGCTGATCTCTTGGGAGATACATGGTCTTGGAAAGTATGAAGACACTCTAAATTCTAATCCAAAGTCTAGCAACATCAATCCAGAACAATTAAGACTACGACCTGCAATATCGTTGTACAACTGTGGACTTTCCAGACCATGTGTGGAAGAATTAATCAAACCAGAGCACACTACCGAAGCCCTCCAAATAATTGTTTCTATCAGAGTTACATTGTTACAAACAGCACAAAACATGTTTTTGTAAGGGATAAATGTAGAGGTATGTTGCACTGGCATCCGGTTAATAAGGTCACTCGGGTTGTAGGGATCCACTTCTCTTAGACACTCCTCCCTGGTGACGTCATCAGCCCAGTCGTCTGGGCAGTCAGCCACCATCCAATAGGATGGCTCGGGGTAGTAACCTGATAGGCACTTCCACTTCTCATGGCGCTGATTGGTCGGTAGGCTGCTGCACACTTCCCTGATATGGACAAAGGTATCAGAAGAACTTATGGTAACGTGTATCTGACTTAGGATGTACCAATTAGTTTATTCTATCGCTAAATGTACCTCTTATCTTATGTTAACTTTGATGGGTTGTTTACTTTTATGGTCTGAACCTCATAAAAACAATTTTGCTTCATTTTCATTGAGCATGTTTGGACTACACCAGCAACATATTCGTTGAGTACATAAAAGTGACTATGTTCTTGAAAATAACTTGCAATGAATGAACAAAAATACGAATATTGTTGTCGTTAAGCGGCATCCTGAATTTCAGGGACCGTGCCTTATAGCATAACACAAACGAGAAAAAATTAACCAAATAAAATTTGAATCAAATAATGCTCGCAAGTAACATTCTAACGTCGAATTATAATGCCCCTCTATGGCGTAGACAAATGAGTCAGTTTTTGGTGCTGTAACAATTAACTACCACCGTGTGTCCATGTATGCACATGTGTCCGTGTGTACGCTCGAGCCAATTGTGCAATATGCTTCATATTCATACAGCAGGCATAGGATTTTGTGTCAAATGATTCATGTAAATCATCTATTATGATCGTTTATCTTCTGTTAACAATGTAGAAAAAATGTTGATGTTAGAAATGGGCGCTTTCTTACTTAAAATCTGCACAACAGTCACCGAAAAAAACGCAGTCCTCGTCACAGTTACACAACATCGGTTCATCAATGGGCCGTCCACATATTCCCTGACAGGAAAGACGGCGTTTGCAATATCCACTGACATATTCTAGTGGATCTATGAGAAGAAGGATTATTAGTGAAGGGCACAATTAGGACTGTAATCTCAATGGGTCAGAGCTTATGGATGAGAAGAATTTCTTCCACAGTAATTATATGTGAGAGTTCATTTTTTTCTATTTCGCTTTTGACAGACGAGGACAATTTGGCGCTGAAGTTAATAACTTACATATCAACAGTGCCACATACACAGCACTGCACAGTCTTGAAAGGTAGTCAAGGTAGTCTTTTCTTTTACCCCCTCCCCGACCGAAGTCAGGTACCCATTTTTAAACCTGGTGAAGTAAGGAAGCTCGTGTAAAGTCCCAAGGACACAACGTCGGGGCACGGCGGGTATCGAACTAGGGACGTATAGATTCAGAGTCGAACGCTCTACCAGTTAAGCCACACACGACGCCACAAAATGTTGAGAGTTCCACACAGTATGAATGAAAAAGCATGGTTCAAGTAACTCAAAATTTCATACATCTCTGGATGAGCTCTTAAGAGGTATCTTAAAAGATTTTGTAGATTAAGGCAAACCATCTTTTACCTTCATACCACAAGGGAAAAACAAAACAGATTTTACGGTGATTGTTCTAAGGGCAAACGAGTGAAACCGAACTCTTTTCATGTCTTTGAACTGTATGATGGAATAAGAGGAAATACTCGTGGTGCTTACCCGCGCATGCCACCACATCACAGTAGTCCCATCTCCACACCGCGTCCGTGGTGTAGCACCAGGGCCGCTCCTTGTTGTCAGGGTTACGGCAGAAGTTCTCCTCCAGGCCTGCATCAGGATGGGCCTGTGGTGTGTGGGGATGGCTGTGGGGGGACTGGGAGTCCCATCTCTGACACACCCGATCTCCTGCCCTGTACAGATATACGGTATATAAACGTGTTAAGAACTTGTGGTGTGTGGGGATGGCTGTGGGGGGACTGGGAGTCCCATCTCTGACACACCCGGTCTCCTGCCCTGTACAAATATACGGTATATAAACGTGCAAAGATTATATCTATCTATCTAATATCTATTTATCCAGTGTGTATCTATCTATATATCTATCTTTCTACAAATCTACAGATCGATAGATATATAGAGAAAGAGAGGGAGATGGAGCACTTTTTACAACTTTACATATTTTCCAAATATCTGTCTGTTTCTAAGCTTTACTTTCAAACCGGTCGTTTGATTGGCCAAACCCTCTTCGAAGGAGGACAATAAAACAATGTAAATGGCAATATAATATTGAATTCTACATACCCTAATATGCGTCGCGTATCCGTCTGTCTAGGGTAACCTGCAAAGGACACTTAGAACTATCATATTTTGACAAATATACTTATTTCCAGACCGATTATACATGGCTTACCTATTGACGAATCCTGCGTAGCTCATTCCGTTGTCACTTTCGTAGTAGCATCGTGTCGGCAATTCTGAAAATGTAGAACAAATGTGCAAATAATTGTTAGACCCTAGTCTTTTTTCCGGCCCTTAAAGTCATGTCGATTTGATTACATGCAAGATTATATGGATGAATTCCTCTGGGAATCGCAAAACTGATGCGAGCGTGCGAATAAAACAAAAGTTTGACAAAAAAAGTTTTTTGGAAGGTTAACAAATAACACAAAATACATAGTATGGTGCACCGAATAATAGATTTTTAATTTGTGTTCTCCTCATCTTCTTTGACCATGGAATCGACGTTGGCATTCTATGACCTTAGTATCCATTTTTTAATATTTCTTATTGCAATCTACGGCATGTATTTGCTAATTTTACAGCTGCTTTGTACGATTTACAGTACTATGAAAACTTTTTATTGAAACAACCGAAAATTGATGCGCGCGGATGGCATCCATACAATCAAATCAATATGGTCTTACTATAAATGGATATATTAATAACATTATACCGATATTGTCTTTAAATGTCAGTCGTATTGATACTAAATGAGTTAGTGATCATACCATCACAGGCAAAGACATCACCGCAGTACATCCACCTGATGAGCGGGTTGTTTGTGTAGCACCACGGCCTGTCCTTCCCGTCCGGGTTCCGGCAGTAGTTCATCTCCAGCCCTGCCGATGGGAAGTTCTCTGGGGTGTGGTTATGTGAGTGGGGATACTGAGATGCCCAGTATTGACACCATGATAATGTTCTTTCTGCCACTCCTATGACATTTTCCGTGCCCCTGTAGCTCGCCCCTTTGTCCCGTATATAGTAGCAGGCTGTGGAAAAAGAGTGCTCTGTGGTGAACTCTTACACCACTGTTGCGCGATAAATTGCAAGGCTTGCTTTTCTTTACTGAAATCAAGTATATTTTCAATGTTCAAGATCTTAACTACACATCATAGGTAACTGTAGACTGTTGTGCTACTATTTTTCCAACACATACACTTTACTAAATGTTTTATGTTTGTACGTTTTATGTAAAACGTCATGAGCAATATTACATTTGTCTTTTATCTAGGGTCTGAAATATTCTTCGTACTACATCATTAACCACGGCATTTATCACAACGCCAATTAATTAGTGCATCATATTTGCTATGCCCTTAAAGCACTTTTGATACTTCTTGGACAACTCACTGCAGTTTTGCTCATCACTGCCGTCCTCACAGTCATCGCGACCATCACATCTCGTAGCCGGGTGAAACAGAGCTCCGTTCGTACAGGTGGAGACAGCTGGGGATCATATAAAAACTGAATCGGAACCGGTTTTGAAGACTACATTTCTAAATCCCCCACAAATGATATATTGATGTAGTTGTACTTTTCGCAATCGTTATTTAGTCATATAATCGAAGGTACTCAACCAATTGTCAATGTAGATGTTTTCAATATGTTTTCTATGCGCTTGGAGCAACACCATATGAGTGAATGAATGTTTATTGAATTAATGAACCATATGAATAAATGGTTAGTTCTCTACTCACAGCAAAAAAGCTCGTCACTGCCATCCGTACAATCAGCTTTACGATCACATTGGGATTCTCGTTCTATGCAAGTTCCGTTGCTACAGCTGTTTTTCCAGTCGTGTTGTCGCTCACCTTAGGGTTGAAATAAACGTTTGAACCAAGAAAGGCTGGTCATTATGCCCTGATCTTTCGGAATAGCACCAATATGTATATAAAATCTTGATCTGAAATGCTCATTGTAAACCTAGTAGGTTTCAGGTCAAAAGAACTCACGACGTCATGGTCAAGAGGAAGAATCATTGACCTCAACCGCTAGTACTGGACTAGGCACAATGCTATTGCTACATAGCGTCACCACATCTTGTCATCGAAGCTAAATATGTCCTTGCTGTGAAGCGACTTGTTGAATTTTGACCTTTTACTTACAGCAGTGTTCCTCGTCTGTGTTGTCTCCGCAGTCATCTCTGCCGTCACATACTTGTGTCTTGGTGATGATGATTCCATTCGGGCACACCTCTTTATCTATAATGATATGTAGCAAAAAAAACGGGAAAATGTGGGGAAGTGTGTAATAGGTGATAGTTTTGAAATTCCGTAAAATAGTAGTATTTAACACTTGTAGAGTCCATTCCAAGACACCATGAGGGTTTTTAGGCGATATTTATAATTAGTCTGAATTATTTTGAATAAAAGAATATCTGAGCCACAATAATTAAATCATTTTCAAAAAATTGACTAAGAAAATACTCATTTATTTGAATTTCTTTGAATATTTTAGAAACATTTTGAAAGTAACTGTACAAAAACATCTTTATTTAGAATAATTGTGAAACCTCTCTGTGATTATTTCACATTTACAAATATTTAGAAAAAATGGTAAACCTGGCCAAATGGTAAAATTAGTTTATTGCCCCCATAAAAGTAAGCCCTATTGTTGCATCTGTATATTTTTAGATTTCACTGCTGGGCACTGGTGGATCCTTTGTGGTGGGCCATTGTTGCATGGCACCCAACCATACTTTGCAAGGATGTGTGAATTGCTATCTTCCCAGCCCACCGAACCATTTACAAAAAATGGTAGAAAATTGTAAATAATGGTAGAATGCTGTTATCATTATTTAGAAACCATTAGAAGTATCCAATTCCACACCATGAATATTTCCAAAGTTTTACAGGACCAGGGAAATATTTATAAAGTTTAAACAGTGTTAAAAATATTTCTGAAGTATCAAATGTCCTAGACATATAATTACAAAACTTTAAAATCAATTCTAAACAATGGCAACAAACATCCGCATGGTGTCTTGGAATGGACTCTATATTTATCTATCTAAAAAGTAGGCAAGGTGAGTTATATGTCAACATTAATTCGGCCTTAAGCATTTTTTCACGTTTTTTAATTTTTTTTTTAAAACTGTGCCAATGAAGTCATCTTGAATATTGAAAGCTTTGGTGGAAGTTTTTGAATAAAATGTTTCCTAGAACTCTGTATGAGTTTACTCTAATTTCTGTCATAAGAATCAATATGAAATGCTAATTACCACAATTGGCTTCATCACTCCCATCGTCACAGTCCACTATGTCGTCACAGATGACGTCATACACGTCACAGTCTCCGTCTGAGCAGACGACCGTCCTGTCCAATCCGGAACAAGCTGGATGAATGTAAGACCACACAAACACATGTTAATACTAGTCCAACCTGCTAAGGCCGACGCAAGCAGTTTGCATTTTAGATGTATATCTACACCATACCTCAGCCTATCCCTTTCTCTTATCTATTCAATTTGCATAATTCATATCTATTGTTTCCGAATGTTTAAACTTTTTCAACATATCTATTGTTGGTTTTCTTCTCTGGAACCTAGTTAAGAATGAGTTGTAACACTTTTGCCACTTTGATTGTACCATTTTAACACATCGTAATACATGCATACGAGCAAAGGCTACTTACCCTCGAAAAACATGATCTCGTAGATTTCGGTTTGAGAAGTCAGAGAGGTAAATTCCATGCGCCAGCGCTGTCCAGTGGAAAGAAACTCACTCATTTCTAAAAATCCTTGTGTTCGTTGCCCGTCGGTAACTTCTTTAACAACGCTCCATCGTTGTCCTGCCGGAGTCGGAACCAAAACCGTCACGTGCGGGTAGGTCTCGTGCGGCATGAATAAACGAATCCGGGAGAGTGTTTTCGGTGTCTGGAGGTCAAACGTCAGCTGCCATTTGCCCTCCTCAGGTGCACGCTTCCAGCCTGTGTTGAAGTTCAAGTCCATGACGTAACCAGAGACATGACGCACTCCATCGTGGTCATACCATACGTCTGACGTCACCCATGTAGGGTCAGTCTCCAACCACCCACCTGGACAATTTGAAAAACACTAGTACTTGACATTGCAATGTATGGGCTAGGGTTGGGTACCGGTACAGAACTTTAGGTACAGGCACGGTTCAGGTCCGGACCTGAACCTAGACCTAGCTATCTGTGAAAACTTGACGAATGGGCGGTACTCGAAACAATGATCAATTTCACTGCAGGTGATTCTGCTTGGTGGAATATCAGAGGTCAACTGGCGTTTTAAATCATCTTTATGTGAACAACACTAACCGCTTCTGTTTTAGACCACCTATGACCGTCGGAGTTTAGTTAAAGTCTACCCTTCCCGCGCCGGATGGCGCATAGGGCCTGATGGCCCATCTCTGTTTCCTTAGCCTGGGCCACACAACGCAATCGCTACAGCAGGGGGCTAGTACACTGGTAGTGGTGTGTGTTCAACTTCCATACTGTTTCCTGAATGCTGAGTGCTAAGCAGAGAAAGCAGCATGTACCATTTTTAAAGTCTTTGGTATGACCCTGCCGGGATCGAACCCACGACCTACCGAATGCAAGGCGAACACTCTACCCACTAGGCCATTGCACCGGTTTGCAAGGCCAGGTTTGACCGTCGGAAGCTAAGCTTGGTATAATTCAGCTCTCCTCTACTTCGCTCTTGTTATTTTCTTGGACGTGTAAGCCCAAATACTGAGGTAGCAAAAAAACTGAAGTATCATCAGCGTAAATATGGTGGCTCTTATAACTAATAGTTTACGCACCGAAGTGTTAAAATTATGTCCTTTCCCAGGCCCCCGCTTCCCCAGCCCCCCTCCCTCAACCACCCCGATTGAAAAGAAAAACAACTGTGAGCTCACCTGTCACTGCGAATGCGCTTGGCACACCGTGAAGCAGACTCCATAGCAACAATAATGATGTTTTGGATGGGAGCATGTTTCCCATTGCATTTGAAGGACTTCTCCAACCTCTATATCCTACATACTAGTACTCCCTGATGTGAACTACACCCGAATCGTATTCTCGTGCAAAACAAGGCGTGTACAGTATGATTCCCTAATCAACAAGAAAATTAATGGACGCCTTGGTATTTTCATTTGCTGCGTAGGGTATCGCTGCCAAATATGATGTTACACCCTAATTACAGAAAACTAAACTTTGGAAAATTTTATGTCAGCCAAAGCAATATTATATACATATTACTATATCAGTAATAAATGTTGACATCTTTTAAACTCCTAGTTATAGTAACGTTTGTTGAAAACGAACGCTACTCGATGTGCAACTCGTTAACATTGTGGACCAAATAGTAAATAGTAAACCAGATATTTGTTTACGATGCAGCTGTAGACGGAATTTAATTTCTGCTTTGGCTTTTGGAATGCATACGAAATACCAAAATTCATTAAACATGTTGAAAACAAATGGCTGAGGCGATGCATGAGGGTAGTATGATTAAAGCGCACACTACAAAGCTCTGAGTGTTGTCCAGCATGGAAGATCATATTTCAATTCATAATTCAGCTCAGCCTATACTGTTGTATGGGACCTAAGCATGGCAGGTATATGCAGCAAGCAAAAATATCTTGCCTTCCACACAATATGTTTCAGGAAAATACGTCTCATGTAGATACAGAATTATTGTATTACAAACAAACAAATACACAAACTGAAATTACAAACAAACAGGTCTACAACAGAACAAAACAGAAAGAAGTGGCAGACATAGAGAGAGAGAGAAGATAAATGTGGCTAGGACATGTACTGCGAATGGGAGACAACAGAACAGCGAAGTAGATCTTTAACTGGAAGCCACTTGTTTGTTTTTTTTTTTGTGTGGAAGAAGACGTGGAAGCAAACGTGGAAAAAATATATATCAAAGACACAAAGGTACACAGAGAGGCAACATTTTCGAAAAAGGCAGATTTTCGGCCAATCAAAAAGCCGGAAACGTGGAGAGCATGTTATAGTTATCAGTTTTTTTGAGTTTCGATTGGATCCGGGAAGAACCTCGAAAAAAATAGTATGTTTCCTCTCTGGGAAACGTTGGTTTGTTTGACCAAGGCCATAACATATTAAAGTTGGAACACTGTCCGCCATATTAGCATTTCTGTTTACACCGCGTCACTGCGGCCTAAGTGTGTTTAGCGCAGAACCTAAGATGCTGGGTTCTCACACGTATCCTTGAGAAAATTACTTAACAAGAATTTCCTCACTTCACTCATGTGGAACCTATGTGTTGTTTAGGACGTCCCTCAGATAGGACCCTTAAATTATGTTTCCGTATTTGAGGAGAGCCACACCCCATGCAGGCCCCCAACATTCCATGCTGAACCCATGGGTACTGTGGTTAGTGCAGGCATAAGCAACAAGAGATTTACAATAACAACGCGTAAACACTGTAACTTTATTGCACAACAATTGTACACGGTACAAAGCATGTCATCTTCTGATACATAAGCACAGTTCCATAAGACTGCGTTATTTTCTTGGTGAGAGCATTTTCATTAGTTGAATAGATCTACGTTGATTGAAAAGCTCACATCGCCAACACTACAGTCAATATATTGAAAACATGTTTTCGCATGCCACCAGCATTCTTCCACTAGATAATTAAAATCTGCCAAAACCTCATTAGAACTGGCGTAGCAAGCAGCAAACACTTCAGGAATTTACATCAACCAAGGAGGATGAAAAATGTCAACCTCCTTGCATCAACAAAGGGTTTCTTGAAAACAGCCGTGTAAAACTGCCCTTTGGTGGTAAACATTTTCTAGTACGCATGCGCGGCGGTAATATGTCAAAGGTGAAGGCTATGGGACCGGTGAGGTGAGGTGAGGTGAGGTGAAGGCCTCTGACTTTCAAGTTAGCAGAACACAGTTTTACATGGTTAAGGACCCCAAAGTGAGGAGGTTCGACGCCTCAAAAATTTAAAGATCTTTAAAGCAGGGTGCAAAAGTAATCAACAAGAATTAAATATGTTGGAGTTCAGGTCAGAATCTACAAAATATGTGAAAATGAGCTTACGTTTGTCTGCTCGTTTTCCAACAAAAACACTTTGATTTGACCCCCAGCGGAGGTCACCATACTGCAGCCGACACACGGAAATAGCGGGAACCGGGTAGCCTCCATAGCAGGCTCTCTATGAAAATGGCCAGCTATGAGAGAGGCCAGCAATCAGCGACCCAGTACAAAATGAAATGGCCAGCAAAAGTGCCAAAAAAGGCTATAGAGAGCCTGCTATGGAGGCTAGAACCGGGTTCGTGCGCGAAATTCTACCCACCCAAACAAACATCGTAACCCAAGTCACACAGTCTCAAAACTTACGTATTCCTCTACTATTCACCACAGTTTTCGACTCGCAGACGTGCACAGAAAAAATCTTATGTCTTCTCAAGAAATGCGACGTAAATATTGTGTTCTGCGACCTCAAACAGTTCTTGTCTCAAGCATCGTCTTCATTTGCATAACAGTATGTTATGTTAATGTTGGCAGGGGCCTTCAATACTCTTTAGCGTGAACGAGTTTTACAAACATGGGATAAGTTGGGACCTACTGGCTTGTTTTCAGGTGTGATGAAGTTCCAAATAAGCTGTGAGATGTTACGTTTAATAAGGTTAGACATCCAGGTAAACAATGTTCACATACAATTCAATGTCTACGACTTGATAAAAACGGAGATTTTCTTCTAGACGTTTTGAGTGAAATCGATTACTCTTCTGCATTGTCAATAAATGGGAGACTGGCAGAAACAATTCAATACAACTACATCTAACTAGAAAAACTGGTTGAAGATGTAACGATTGTATGCAAATGTCACTCGTGTTTAGATAGGTTCTTATGGTAAGACGATACCATAGTAAAACCTTATCAAGTGGGTTCGCGCCTACAATATTTTTCATATAAGGGGTGTATAAAGGTACTAATAAGTGTTCGGCCAGTCTTAAAAGTCCTTGACACAACACAATCTGTTGCAATTTGTTGCAAATTGCTCAACCACAATTTTTTCTTGGGTCGACGGCATGCGAGGAAGATTATTAAACATTCCATGTGTCACTTTGTCACGCATTCACCGCGTCGCTGTAGCCAGTTTGTTTGTAGGTAGCCCTGCAGGTAACTCCGCCCCGATCGTAAATTAAGGCATGTCAAGGCCTGTTCTCTGCTTGTAATACTATAGCACAGTACCTAAGTAATAACTTTTGCACCACGCATCATTGTGCCTGGGTACGCTCAGCACACAGGATGACATCTGCATTCGCTCCTCCACAGTCCGTCATGTTGGCCTGCTTGGTCCTCCTTGTGTGTCTGCTGCCCATTGCCGACGCCAGCTTGATTCTCCCTGACTCGGAGGTAGAGTGTTCGTCTTCTACTTTCAAATGTACTACGACCGACACCTGCGTCCCCTCGGCATACACTTGTGATGGCTTACGGGACTGTCCCGACGGCTCGGATGAAAACTGCACGGCGTGTCCCTTGCCCGGTTTTATAAAGTGCGTAAGCCACGACGTCGACTCTTGTATCCCTCCCGGATACCAGTGTGATGGCTTCTCTCATTGCTCGGACGGCACCGATGAAAACGATTGCTCGGTTTGCCCTTTTCCCGACGACATCAAGTGCGGGACTACGAGTGTTTGTATCCGCACCTCGTATGGTTGTGATAATTATATTGATTGCCCCGATGGTTCGGATGAAGTAGATTGTCAGGATCCGGGGTGTGGAACCAATTTTGAGTGTGGAACCGGTGACTGTATCGACTCTAGGCTGCAATGTGACGGGTTTGTTGACTGCCCCGACGGTTCGGAAGAGCAAGATTGCACATTCCCAACATGTCCGCTTGGCATGATCGAATGTGAGGACGGTTTACCTTTCCCCTGCATACATGACGCCCTCATGTCAACATGTGGCATAACTGACTGCCACGAAGCATCTGACGAGACTGCTATGAACTGCATCTCAGCGCACAGCCATGTAAGAGGCTGGGACTTCAGGGAATGTCTCCCCCAAGAGTTCGAATGCGAAGCATCATCCATCTGCGTTCCTTTGTCTCGGGTATGCGATAGCATCAATGACTGTGGTGACAACTCGGACGAGGGCTGCGGTGGTCGCAAACATTACAACATGCTGGAGTGCGTTTTCGGAGGGTTCGTGTGCCACAGTGGCATGTGCGTCCCGACAGACAGGCGCTGCGACGGTGTGGAGGACTGTGATGACGCGACGGACGAGAGTGGATGCGGTGAGCTCTCTGTTTTGTTTTGTTTTGTTTTGTTTTGTTTTGGTGACAACAATTTTCATCAATCAATGACTATTTTTGTAAAGGTACAGTACATACCTCCTAAATTTTCGATGTCTACCAGTACATCATCGTCAGGGTAATGACCTAGTCTCAGTTCTAGCGTCACGGTACCGGTTAGAGCCTTTGGCCCAGAACACAGACAAGCTGTGATGACTCTTATGCAATGTCAGCCTTGGAACATTCCTCAATTGGCCGGTAGCTATAATGCCATGTAAGGAGGGTAATGGCTTCAAATATCGTTCCCTAGACACAGACACAGTGGATAACAACCCATGGCCCCTATACATTTTAAAAGGCTATGGGCCAACATTTACCATTGCCTCATTTTATATTTCAAATCAAGCGTATGGAAAATCGCCGACTGATTATTAATTCATTGCACACAATTTGTCGGAGAATTACACCCCTTCTGGATTTTGTATTACTTTAAAACAACATGTGATAAGAGGGAAAAGGGACATTTGCTAGTACCTTTTATATTGCACTGATATATATTATAACCAGTTTATACCACTCTACAGAGTGTACCAGTGCCGAGTTCCAATGTACTAGCAGCCTTCTGTGTGTAAAACCACCCCAAGTGTGCGATGGGCTCGCCCACTGTGACGACGCAGCAGACGAGCTACTGTGCAGTACGTTTTGTGTTTACATGTTTCATTTCTTATTGAACTAGTTTAACAGTGATATCCAATACAAAAATTGGACTCACCCAAATTTTCGACTGAACAGCACCAGTCTTTGTCAAGGAATGAACAATCCACTGCTGTTGTGACGTCACGTTATGCAGATAGAACACGTGACTCAGTAAGTAGTGGATCATAGGTTGCAGGAAGTCTATGGCGCCCACCGTCTCTGTTCAAGGATGGTTGCAAATCTCTGATATAGATGACTTATTTGATCAGTAATGACTTCTACCAACACAGATTAACTTTCAAGTTATGTTTCATTTCTGTTTAACATAGCCATGGTGGCCCATTTCAGTGCAACAGCACTGCTTTTCAATGTTGCTAAAACATACATGTATCACGAATACATAATATTAACTCTCATAATTCCACTGGTGCCATAAGACATTAAAAGACCCATTGCTATCGAAGCCTCCCCAATATTATCTTGTACACCTTAATACCATTTAAAAGTACATGAACGCCCGGATAACTTATGCTGCATTGATATAAGTATAGATCACTTAGAATTGATGTAATTTTTCTCGTGTGATAATATTGCAGTACAATTTTGATGTCATATGACATGGTAATTAAACTCAAAGTAATTGAATGCTAATTAAAGTCAAAGTTACCGTGAAAAGTTAACTTCTATATGTTACAGAGTCCTGTGCATATAAGGGTTGGGAGTGTGGCAGTGGGGAGTGCATTGACCCAAGTGCGGTGTGCGACGGAGACAAGGATTGCTCCTCCGGGGCGGATGAAGACAACTGTTACAGTAGGTCTCAACATGTTTGGCAGTAATAAACCTTCAGCAGCTTAAGTATAGAATGTCATGTTCTAGGGGTAGGTACCGACATGGTGCACATGTACACTGAAACCGATTTTTAAAGAACTGAAAAAAAATCAGTGGAGCGGATGATGGACCGATTAGATAATGAACAGATTATACCACAGGTGTTCACGTGTTATTGGGGCTTACCGGTTCAAGAAAATAACAAGATCGAAGTAAAGGAGAGTTGTTAGTCTATATTACAGATGCACCATATACATAAATGTGTTTGTCAGTTTGAGTATGAATAGACGGAACATGTCTGTTAGCCTAGACCATGTGATAGTGGACAATGCTGCATGTATTTGTTACCTTTCTAGTTCATCCATAAATTCCTATGTCTGCCATTCTCCGTCAGATGCAACGACCGCATTCCAGCCATTTGAGTGTGGCGGGAGGAGCGTGCCCTACAGCCGCTTCTGCGACGGCCGGTCGGACTGCCGTAACGGGCAGGACGAGATGAACTGCCGAACTAGAGGTGTGTGTATGTGTGGGTGGGGGTTGGAGCGGGGGAAGTAAATTATACACACATTGTAATCGGTTTCTCCTTACACTTTTGTGAGCGGTGTCGCAGCAATATCGGCGCCCCTAGTGATCGACCCCCCCCCCTTTCCCTGAGAGACGAAATCGCAAGTAACACCGCCCGAGACCCCACCCCACCTCACTTTGTGTATTCTACCTTCAACTGTTCGTGTTCTGATGTCAATGAGCCGACAGAAATTCACCGATACGTCGGTTGGATAAACCACTTTTGCACAAAGAATCTTGTCATTCAGTTTCATACGTACCAACATGATAAAACTATTAACAGCTGTATTTTGTACTGTTTTGCAAAGGTTGGCTCGAAAGATCCACTGAATGGGCCATTGATGCAACAGGTTCGGTGCGGCCTGAAGTCGGTGTCTATAATGTTCTGGATGGTGAACACTACACCTCTTGGTACCCGGTTTTTCCAGGCCCATGGTACATCATATTCGATCTTGTCGTGCCCTACACGCTTTCCAAAATCAGCATCACCAACGACGGAGGGGATTTCGATACCCATGACGTTACAGCATTCAATTTCCAAATGTCGGCCAGCTCCAACCCTTTCGCCTGGGAGGATGTGGCGGTTGTGACAGATGTGGAGACAACCGACACACCGCAGGAGTTCGGGGGGTTCTCCGTCACCAGTCGATTCTGGAAATTGCTCGTCACTGAAACTGGCAACGGTGACAGTAACGATTGGCAACCCTGGTTAAGAGAAGTGGGATTTTTCGGACAACGGATAGGTAGGTCTATAACTCCTTGATATTGTGTCGCTGCTAACAGATATGGTCCGAAATATAAAGATCAGGCAGACACACACACACACGCGCGCGCACACACACACACACACACACACACACACACACACATACATAAACACAAAACACACACACACGAACTCACATACATACACCACACACACACACACACACACACACATACACACACACAAACACGCACAAACACACACAAACTCACATACATACACGCACACACACAAACACGCACACACACACATACACACAAACACACATAAATACACACACACAAATACACATACATACACACAGATACACACACACACACACACACACACGCACACACATACATACATACTCTGACACACACACACACACATACCCCCTCACACACACACAACCACCCTCCCCCGAACACACACACACACACAAATACACCCCCCACACACACACACGCATACACACACACACACATAAACACGCACGCACACACACACACATACACAGACAGACACACACACACACACACGCACACACATACATACTCAAACAGACACACACACACATACACCCCCCCCCCACAAACAACCACCCTCCCCCGCACACACACACACACATATACACCCCCCCACACACACACACACACACGCTCACAGATACATACATACTCTGACACACACACACACACATACCCCCTCACACACACACAACCACCCTCCCCCGAACACACACACACACACACAAATACACCCCCACACACACACGCATACACACACACACACATAAACACGCACGCACACACACACACATACACAGACAGACACACACACACACACACATACATACTCAAACAGACACACACACACATACACCCCCCCACACACACAACCACCCTCCCCCGCACACACACACACACATATACACCCCCACACACACACACAAACACACACACACACACACCACACACATGCACACACGAACGCACACGCGCACCTCCAGGATGTGCGCGTGTGTGCGTGGTGTGTGAAACAAACAAGTCTCAACAGCCGTTACAGTAGCAAGGGAGGAAAAACAACAAAGATTATGTGATTATATGTGACGCTAATAAAATATTGCTGAATTTGTGCCCATACTAGTGTGCGATGAAGACCAGTTCTACTGCTTAGATGGGACCTGCTTGTCGCTGGCCTTACATTGTGACAGCAAAACTGACTGCAGTGGTGGCGAGGACGAAGAAAGATGTGCAGGTAGACTTTTTTGGACACTCTGCGGCTGATATCCTCTAGGAATGCAATGAACCATCATATAGTGCTGATAGTTGCCACATGGTGTAACAGTTCTGTACCCTTAAGTTTGTAAACATACTATGTAATTTCCGGACACACCCTTTGTTTCTTCTTTAAATGCATGTATGGCGCTAGCATCATATTTGGTTGCTGACTAGCATCATATTTGGTTGCTGACTAGCATCATATTTGGTTGCTGACTAGCATCATATTGCAAGTACTAGAGACTGAAGAGTTTCTTGTTAGTTTTTTTTGTGTGATGCTGTTGCTGTTGTCGTTGTTGCTATTAGCACTAATGGTACGTCTACCTTTCTCGACTTCTAGGCATCTGCAATAGTTTGCAGTTGGAGTGTGACAGCAGATGCCTGCCAAAATACCGCGCCTGTGATGGGTTTCAGGACTGTTCGGACGGAAGGGACGAGGAAAATTGCGTAACTAGTGGTGAGGGTCAGATAGCATTTTATTCACAATTCATGATTTATGAAATTGATAATGGTACAGTCACTGCAAAACCATATCCTAGCGAGTAACTTACAAGTTCATCTGCTGTGGAAGAATTAAATCAAATCTTAAATCAAAGTTGACCTGTAATTCCTGGTCCATCTGACTGGAATCTCATGATGAAACTGTCAGATTTTCTAACTCGTAAGGACGTATGCAGTTAATCATAATTATGTAAATCACAACTTGTTTTCTTGAAATGATGACTCCACAGGGTGCGCCAGTAAGCAGTTCCTGTGCTCGGACGGCACCTGCCTGATGGAGTCTCAGTTGTGTGACAGGCAGACGGATTGCAGTGAAGGGGAGGACGAAGATGACTGTGGGGGTAATAAGATCATCTTTCTTAAACATGAATCCATGGAATACTAGTACATCTTTCCATCAATCTCATTGCAATACTACATGCATGAAAATGTGTCTATTGTCATGAGTTAAGGGTTCGTTAGTCAGCCAACAGTATGCTTATACATGCTCCTTTTTCTGTTTGAAACTTTGAATCACATGTTATGTTTTTTTTATGATGAATGTTTTTTCTGCACATAATTCTTGATGTCGAAAATTGCATTATGTAGATTTTATCATTGTCTTTCATGCCGGGGTGGAAGTAGCGAAGGTGTCACACCTGTTTCCCTCGCATACGTGGGGATAATTTTTGATAACAAATACAACGATGTAACAACGTAATACCTTACTGTCGACATTTTCTCCACAGATGTCCCACCTCCAGGCTACCGCCTTGGTCTGGCGAGTCGGTACATCCCTGACGCCTTCATCACTGCCAGTTCCGAGTACAAGTCGGACTTTGCACCATTCCAGGCTCGCCACTCCCCGCCGTCTACAACAGGATATTGCTGGGTACCGAGTCCTGCAGAGGACCAATGGCTTCAGGTACGTCAGTATGGGAGGGAGTCCTTGATTAATAATATGGTCACAATTTGACAAAAGGACTCCTCTGGGCATTTTATGGGCCTTTTGGGGGGCACATTTTGGCGTGACCCATACGTAGCTCGAGTTCTGTGGCACAAAATTTGGGGAATAGCCGGGTCCCTCGATGTCTTTCAATTCGCAATTAAACCAGAGACCAAGGGAGAATTGGGCACTTATAGGCGCCGGAAATCCATGTCTCGAGGTGGTGGGACTTTGGCGCAGTGTTATGTTTAACTTAATAATCAATTGTATTTTGTTATAAGGCACTGTTAGAATACTTGTCTGCAACTGCAACGCCACATTTTCCTTGTTATTGTTATGTGTAAATGAAGAAAGAAAAACCTAATAGTGACAACACCAGGAGGCTGCCTTGCTTAGAGGTAAATGACCACAAACTCTCAGGTCCCAGTCATCCCCTGATATCATATAGCTGGAGATGTTGTACAAGAGCCTATAGCCTATATAATGTATACCAGCGAAAAAGATTAACCATATGCATCGGAAGTAATTAAAGACTTTGATATGACTTAACTTTACTTGACTTCAGGTTTACTTTGGCAAGACGACTGACGTCACCGGCGTGGTCATCAGTGGAGGTGGTTCGAACTGGGACCTGGGCAGCTGGGTGACGTCATTTACCCTGGCCTTCAGTATGGACGGCGCTTCCTGGACGCCGTATGAAGGAATCAGCGGCAGCGTACAGGTAAAACTACTTCCCCTTATTGAACAAGAATGTTAGGAGCACTTTGGACAATAATGATTGCAGCATATCATGACATGTGACTATAAAAGCACACACATGTAAAGTGAAGTTTCAAACCGTGACACATCCCCTACGACAAAACAAGGGCGATTTTTTATTTTGCTTTTAGACAGATAAGAACAATGTGGCACTGCACTGAAGTTGTTTTAACTTACATTAACAGTGCCACTTACATGACAGAGGGACCGATTTATACACCTGGTACCCATTTATACACCTGGGTAAAGTGAGGAAGCTCTTGTACAATGCCTTTCCCAAGGGCACAACGTCGAGGGCACGGCGGGGATCGAACTCATGACCTATATACTAAGTATTCTGAGCCGAACGCTCTACCAGTGGCGCGAGTTCATGATGTGTTTATATTCGTGTCTGGATCTGACGTCTTGTACTATTTTGTCTAGGTTTTCCAAGGAAACAGGGACCGTCACAACAAAGTGAGCCGCCCACTTTCGCATCCGGTTACGTCTCGCTACATCCGTCTGTACCCAAAAGCATATGAAGGATGGGTCGCCGTGGCGATGGAGGTGTACGTCACAAATGGTTTGTTTGTTTGTTGGTTGGTTGTTTGGTTAATTCGTTGGTTAATTCGTTGGTTGGTTGGTTGGTTGGTTGGTTGGTTGAATGGTTGTTTGTTTGTTTGTTTGTTTGTTTGTTTGTTTGTTTGTTTGTTTGTTTGGTTGGTTGGTTGGTTGGTTGGTTGGTTGGTTGGTTGGTTGGTTGGTTGGTTGGTTGGTTGGTTGGTTGATTGGTTGGTTGGTTGGTTGGTTGGTAGCAACAGTCACACTCCTATTTCAGATGAAAACGCTTGGCTGAATCAAGGAGGGTACGTCCCTTTAGGCGTGGGACTTGATCCCAACGATCCTGGTCTGGTTCCGAAGATCTCAGACTACGCTCTGCACGCCTCCTCGCGCGCTGACGACTCCCTCCCGCGCCACGCCCGACTGAACCACGGGCAGGGCCAGCAGCTGGGGGCCTGCTGGTCTCCTGCTGAAGACCTGCACACGGACCAGTGGCTGCAGGTAACGCTCACCTCACCTCACCACCTATCCCTTGACCTCTGTGTGGGTCGTTGGGGCACCGTGACTTTCGTCCACTATTCTTCTCCACCTGTCTCTATCCTCCGCCGCTCTTATGGCTTCCGCTAAGTTCAACCCGGTCCATTCTTTTATGTTGTCCTCCCATCGTTTCTTCTGTCTTCCTCTCTTTCGGCTTCCTGAGACTGTCCCTTGTAGTATTGTTTTTGTTAACCCTGACGACCTTGCCGCATGACCAAACCATCTTAATTTGCGCTTTTTCACTGTTGTCAAGAGGTTGTCATGTGGCCCTATGGCTTGTACTACTTTGTTGGTAGCACTAGGTAACACTACCAAGTCAATTTTATGTTACAATCTTAACACTTTATATCCGTACACAAAATAAAGCGCTCACCAACAAGCTTTCGATCAGTCCTCTGATCCTTTTCAAGTTGTAATGACCCAAAACCTAAGTCAGCAAAGAGTCAAAGGTGCTTTGGTATTTCCTTTGTATGTATTCTTTGTTTGTCTTTGTTTGAAATTAATAAAAAGATAAATAAAATAAAAAAGAGTCAAAGGTGCTTGGCACCAAGTCAACTCAACTTTATTGCACAATGATTGCATCAAGTACAGTGTATGGGATTTTTTTGGGTGCAAATTTAACCCCCCTAGTTAATCAGATCATGGCTGCAGGTAAACGTGCCCCCTAGTTATCAGATCATGGCTGCAGGTAAACGTGCACTCTCACCGCACTTGCGTCAAGCTTGCGTCACTGCGGGTTCGTTCACTGCGTCACTGTTTTGTTATTTTCTGCGATTTTTTCATGATTTAGAAATTGCGCAATGCTTAAAAGTATGACGTAGAAGACGAGAAAATACACAAAAAGTAAGAAAATTCGTTCTTTATCTCTGAAATTCATTGTGTATCTTTGGAACCCCGGATTGACGCAATCGTGACGCAAGTGCAGTGAGAGCGCACCTTAACACTACCAAGTCAAGTCAAGTTTATTGCACGATGATTGCATCAGGTACAATGCAAATGATTTTTGGCGACGCCTCAGGGGAGAGCCTAATGGTATAGTGTGCGTCCATTTGACAAGGATTCCCAAAATTTTAATGGGTTGTACATAGTAGCCGGTTTCATCACCCAGGGGGCTTACAATCTGGTGCGAAAATGCCCAAACCCATAAAGATATTTGGACCCACATATATAGCATTATATACGTGCAACCCGTATATTATCATCATCATCATCCGGGCGTGCTGGGTGCACGATGGACATGGCTCTCTTCCTCCATCCTTCCCTATCCTCCATAGCCTTGGGCAGTTCTTCATCATATATGGTATAGTGTATGGTATCCTCATCATACAAGGAAGTGAGCCAAAAATTGTAAATGAAGTGTAAGATATGAGATTTCGTATTTAGCTTTATCTAATATTTAATGATAATGTGTTTTCTTATTTCCTTACCAGATTCAGCATGACAGGTCGTACATAGTTGCCGGTGTCATCACCCAGGGAGCTTACAACCTGGACCGCTGGGTGACGTCATACAAGCTGGCCTTCCGGTTCCGCCAGGATGTCCCGACCTGGAATATCTACACAAACAGCGAGGGGGAAGAAAAGGTTAAATCAAGTTAATCAATGTGTATAAGTACTTTTGCGGTGGTTTTAATTTCGCGGTAGCACCATGTCCTGTAGTCTCTGCCATAGAGATTGTTCGCGGTTGTTTTAAGTTCACGGCGAAGTGGCCACCGCGAAAACCGCGAACATTAATATGTATATAGATAGATAGATATGCGCGATTCAACCTCTGCTTGGAGAGTAGTATTTCCGTGCTTGCTCGGTTAGGCCTACATAGCATTCCCTATCCGGGGCCCGACCGGGCTGTTTTTGAAACGAAGAATTATAGTTTATGCCAACGAATATGTACAAGGCATGTTGTTTTTTTCTCTTCGGCCTGCTATAACGCCTTTAAAATGCACGGAGATATGACACAATGTGTCTGTTATCAAGAAAACCAACTGGTGGTCAACGCCAGCAAAGTTACTGAAGCTAGACATATACGTTTAGTCTTTGAAAAACTTGAATACGTTTATTAGTTTTTAAAAGACTCATACATGGCATTTACGGGTCGTTCAGTGTAATATAACCAGCTGCTGCCGCGCCGCGCGCCTGTGAAGCTGGTGTGTTACGCCAAAGGGGGCGGTTGTACCGGTGTGACAGCGATCTCGCCCCCCTCCCCCCGGGGCGAAATCACTAGCGATCTCGCCCTCCCCGGCTACTGATCTCGCCCCCTACCTTGCCCCCCTTTAGCGATTTGGCCCCCCC
>NC_049989.1:19630777-19672294 GCF_000003815.2 Branchiostoma floridae | reverse complement strand
GGGGGGGGGGGCGAGATCGCTGTCACACCGGATATATAGATACAGATACGGAAACTTTTGTGCAGTTCGAGATTTGGCAGATCGAACGACCTATCGTAATAAGTACACTTGTAAACGATAGTTCCCGTTTGAGTTTTCCTGTTTCAGGTGTTCCAAGGAAACACGGACAGCCATCGCTATGTACGCAACATTTTGGACCGCCCAGTCCAAGCGCTTTTCACCCGTTTCTACCCTCTGACCTTCCACAATGGGATTGCCATGAGAGTAGAGATCCTGACTGATGGTAACAAATCCATTCGTGCTTTTCTATAGTGAAATAAGTAATTGTCTTGCAAGCAAGAGTTTTTGGCTTATGCCATCTGTTAAAGCTAGTTATTTTTTCTTTCAATATAAGAGAAAATGCACAATGATATGCATTTGTAGGTGCATTTAACTTTCTCAAAACACAATGGAAGAGTCAATCATTGATTTATAACGATCCTTCCTCATTTGTAAAATAATATTCAAGTTCTGTCTTGATAAAATTCAAGTTCGTCTTGATAAATTCAAGATCGTATGTAGCACCTACGATCTCTGTATATACCTTCTGCTGTGTTTGTCAAATTTCATCATATAGCATGTTACGTTGATTAAAGGTTCTTTTAATGAAAACATGTACATAATAGCAATACAGATACATGTACATAATAGCAATACAGCTACATGTATATAATAGCAATACAGATACATGTACATAATAGCAATACAGCTACATGTACATGATAGCAATATACAGCTACATGTACATGATAGCAATACAGCTACATGTACATAATAGCAATACAGCTACATGTACATAATAGCAATGCAGCTACATGTACATAATAGCAATACAGCTACATGTATATAATACCAATACAGCTACATGTACATAATAGCAATACAGCTACATGTACATGATAGCAATACAGCTACATGTACATGATAGCAATACAGCTACATGTACATAATAGCAATACAGCTACATGTACATAATAGCAATACAGGTACATGTATATAATACCAATACAGCTACATGTACATAATAGCAATACAGCTACATGTACATGATAGCAATACAGCTACATGTACATAATACCAATACAGCTACATGCATATAATAGCAATACAGCTACATAATAGCGATACAGCTGCATGTACATAATACCAATACAGCTACATGTACATGATAGCAATACAGCTACATGTACACAATAGCAATACAGCTACATGTACATAATAGCAATACAGCTACATGTATATAATACCAATACAGCTAACAATCGACGCTTTCTATTAGAGTCAAGATGCGAACAGAATGAAATACGTTGTGGCGGCCCATGTCAACCAAAGGAAAGTCTCTGTTGGCGTTTTGATGGATGTGTGCCGCGCAAATATCACTTCGGAGACAAGTAATAATCAATTCTTTACTTGAAGAACTGTTACAAGAGTACACAAATGGTATTGCTGTGACATCTTGTACACACATTACAAACATAAGGGACTTCAAACGGAAAGTAAACGCTCACCTTGGCGCTACTCGTCGGCATTCTGTCTTGTGAAATGATGTTAATTAGTTCAGCGCAACTACTAAGCTGAGCTGTTAGAAACAACATACATTAAAACTAATCAATTTAAGACTCCATCAAGACCTTTCCGTAGCAAATATCATAACAATTCATCTAGACTTTCCAGAGTCCAGTTGCTCATCAACATACATGCATGTTACATACATGCAAACATACTTACGTTACCAAAAATAAACTTGTAGGCTGACTCTGGGCTAAATCTGTTTTGCAGACCCGTATGTGAAGATATCCTGGAGACAGACTGCGGTTTGGAATCAGCCGTTACGCTGGATGATCTCGAGTGCTATGGTTTGATATTCTCTACTATATATCTCTACCATATATATATATATATATCTATTTATATTTCCCTTTTACTGTATATACTGTATTTCTCAATAAAATGATGAGTATATTGACTTATATCACTGGAAAACCTGTATGATATCCTTTTGAAATCTTATCAAAATTGATATTATCACATTTTCATACAATTAGCACCTTTAGAGTCATATACTAGATGTTATAATCACATTTAAACGCAATGAGCGGCAAGACTAACTTCGTGCTAGGTCTCGAAAAGAAGGCTAAGATCTTACTGCGACGTACTCACATAGACGCTGTTGTACCTTTGATATAATAGAATGTAGAATCATTTGGTATAATTGTAATAGGTAATAATAGGTGTGCGTGCGTGTGTGTGTGTGTGTGTGTGTGTGTGTGTGTGTGTGTGTGTGCGTGTGTGCGTGTGTGTGTGTGTATTATTTCACTTGCAAATGAATTGACAAACCACCTTTTTTTTTGAAAGAAATTACCAGTCAGTTCAGTCCGTGTGGGGACGATGACAGTTCGGAAGTGTTCCACGACAGCCAGGCCTGTGACGGCAGGGTGGACTGTTCAACAGGGACAGACGAGGACAGCTGTGACGGTAAGTCGGTGCAGAGGAGCATGCAAAATAAGACAAAGCATATTCATATAAGACCAAAAAAATGGTGTGTTTCGGTAACAGTTCTGCTGAAAATATACGGTTTGAATGATTCTCGTTTTCTTCATGTAGCAGCTTTGATTGTTATATATTTTAAAATTTTTTGTACATAGACTTATAAGACTCAATATGGCTTCTGTTATGTACTTTGTCTGACCCTTGCCTCTTCCTACATGGCCTCAATCAAAAGCGGCCTGCAGGCCGATTTGAGCTTTCCAGAATAAACAAAGCATCAAACAAACAAAGTATCATTATTATTTTTGTTTTCAGTATTTCGGAGGAACTGATCCGTGATCCGACATATACAGTTTGGCAAGACAAAACTAAAATGTATAGAAACATTTATTAGTGTATGTTGACTGTATCATCCTGGGAGAAGGTGGGGTGAAAATGGACCCAATTGTCACCTGAGCACAATACGTCCTGAGCTAATATCTTTCGCCAACAGACACAGCTCAGTCAAGTGCCTTCTTAATCTATGCTCTTATGCTCTTAGACATTTTGTATTCCGTTATCAGGATGCGCAATGGAATGTTTGACTGGTCTGGAGGACCCGTGCATCCCTCCTGGCTGGGTTTGTGACGGGATCACAGACTGTCTGGACGGGAAGGACGAACACCGGTGTCTTCAGGGTACGTGTTTGACTGGTAACAAACTGCGCTCAGGACATCATTCTACGGTGTTCTTGTTTTCCTGTATTTCTGCCTTTCGAGCTCCCACAATTTGTAAAAATGGAAGCTTACATTGGATGACACAGTAGTATGATTGTAATATACTGTCTTAATCTGCACTTCGTAATTATCACTCCAGTGTGAAATTATAATCCCCTGATTATATTTGCATACTGCCCATAACAGGGGTGTCCAAAGACTGCTTTTTCTCCTGCCTCAACAACGTGCCCTGCCTGCCAACATTGCATCTGGGGGACGGCCACTGGGACTGTACTTCCGGAGAGGACGAAAGCCCCAATCATGGTAAATACTTCATCATAAGCTAGAGCATGTGTCGAAATGACACGCAATGCTTGTCGGGCGTGATCTTTTAATTCATATAGTTGAAGAGGTTCATCAGTCACGTGCGAATACAGTTACTTTAAATTTTCTTCAAGCAATGATTTTTTTAAAGGTAAGTGGTTAAATTACATATCTCCAAATGATCTACGGAAGGCTGACCTAGTCTCGTGCTCTCTCGCGAGATCGAGGCTAGGTCACTTTCCGTGAACAAGATGGACTGTCAGCCGTCGAAAATTTGGAGGTATGTACCTTACCTTTAAAAACAGTCATTGCTTGAAGGAAATTTTGAGTAACTATAACTATCAATTATTTCTTTTTACCGTCAAAGCGGGAAATTAAGGTCAAAACACGTTTTTGCCTCTACAGTTGAAGAGGCTCTGCGTGACCATTGGGGCACCTGCAGCCACACCTGCCCGTCCGTCTACGGTAACACGACCTGCGTTCCTGACGTCTTCACCTGTGACGGTGACGCGGACTGTTTGGGTGGAGAGGACGAGCAGATGTGCGACGCCGGCACAACTGCGTCATCACATAAAGGTCATTATCATTTGCATTAAGGACTATCTTAAGAAGGAATGTGCAGAATCTATTTTTTTTTTTGTAAAATGAGATGTTTTCAGCGTGAGATCGTGTGGCGTATTCCGCAGCGCTTAGGGCCAAGGCCCGAGAGGTTCTGGGTTCGAAACCTGCCATGTCACCAATCTTGTGCCCTTGGGAAAGGCACTTTACACGGCTCTTCTCAATTCATTCAGGTGAAAATGAGTACCTAGCTTCGGTTAGGACCGTTCCTCGGATAGGACATTAAATGGAGACCATATGTTTTGGGAGAGCCACACGAAAAGAGTAGAGGTCCTTTCTGGTGTGAGCGGATCAAGCCATTCGGTGGTGTTTAAGGTAATTTTTTTCAGAGCATGAATGAACCATTACATGATAGAATTTCACAGTGATCCGTTTATATTGTTTTTTCAAGGTCCCGGTGAATATTGCCCGACGATTTCCTGTTTTCTGCCCGGTGCTCCGGACCCTTACTGCCTGCCCACCCATCTGATCTGTGACGGACATCCAGACTGTATGTCGGAGGAGGACGAGCAGGGGTGTGGCGGTAACCTGGGAGGTTATGTACACGCTCCTGTAGCCATGGTCCAAGGACCGACAGGAGGAATGACCGGTGGTCAAGAACCAACGGGAGAAACCACGAGTGGTGAAGAACCCACCCATGACAATGGAGCAACTACAGAACCAACCAGCTTTAAAGAACAAGAAGGTAAACATTTTCATAAATCTCTAACAAATAGTCAACCTGTTTGAGAGCAGCCCCATATACTCGCAGATATCAGTTTTCCTGAGAAAGTGGTTAACTTAAGATATTATTTTAGTGCATAAAATTCCAACACAACCTAAGATGTATCCAACACTATCCATCTAATGTGAACTTTAGGAGAAATTAATAACTAAATTTACATTTACTTCTAGTTGCAGATGTCTATGCAAGTGGCCATGGGACAAAGGGCCGAGCCATAATCTGGATGACTGCTGCCGCTGTTGTCGTTGAGGTTTTCTTGAACTATGCTTGGTAGACAGTGCATTGTTCTACACTGCAGTATTTGCTTTCTCAAAGTCAGAATTTATAGGAAATATTGTAGTTTATCTCTTTTTTGATGATTCTGGCTGCTCGGCTGAAGAACTGCCCAAGGCTATGGAGGGGGGTGGAGGAAGAGAGTCATGGCCATCCATGCAACCAGCACACCCGGATGATGATGATGATCTCTTAGTAGGTAATCTGGATTGATGATGGCGAGATAAACGGTTGAAAACTTTATTTAGATCTTAGATTTACATATTTCAATTCTGTAGATAACAATTATATAGTCAGATAATATTGATAGTAATAATCTCTCAGGATATTCGTGGCCATTAGGCATATTCATATGAACAAATGTGGTAGAAAGACCTTTTTCACAACAAATAAACAAACAAACATTGTAATAATTTTAGAAAACATTGCAGAGTATGGATTATCAAGAATAGTTTGATGTAAATTTTGTAATAGCCAAGCTTTTTAGTGCCATTTTAGGAACACTTGAAGTGAAAAATACAATCCCTGCGCAGCGAGGTATACGTATATTTCAATGGTTAACCCTCAGATTTTATTTTATTGTGATGAATTATACAAACATTATACAAACTGTAAACCCAAAGGGTGTGGAAACGGTAACATTTAACGGAGTGCTGCATGAATCAGAGAATGGCGATGTATATGTTAACCAAACATATTCTTTTTGACGTTTATTGGGAGATTTGTAATTTTTCATCTCTATCAAAAATGATTTCATAAGGTTACAAATATTACATTTACAAAAAATTAGAATGTTCTTATTTTACAACAATGTTTTGACAGCCTGATTTCTGCCCTTATGGCGTAATGATAGCAAAAGCTACTCAACACAACGATTTGTTAACTTAAGAGCATTATCATAAGACTCTCAGAGCAAGTAAAACTATCTCAACCCTTAGATTTCCATATCAATAATCACTATTACACAACAAGCTCATATATTGGACGTCATTAAGCTCAGAGGAAGACAGACTATCGAGTCGTCAGAAATATTCTAACTTTCGGTTGTAGAATAAGAATATTCTAATACTTAATATTTACATTATAATACATTACAGCTATACTTTGCAATAAGTATCATATAGTACGTTATGCTTTATCAAAGGATGCTCTCAATTTTGCAAGAAAAAAATGTTAATTGAAGTAAGGCTGATCACTTTGTGGCTGGAATGTATTTTAATCGAGTACTCAATAAATCCAATGAATGGATGCATATTGTCTTTCTGTGCTTTTTTAAATAATCATAATGAAATTGACTGCATTTCACCTACTGTTAGTAGGTGTAATTTATGCTAAAATATTTGATACAAACAGATCTTTGTAAAGATAATAGGCATGTGTTTCAGAGTCTCTGAAGACGTCACTAATGGATTTTCAAATAAAGTCTCAAAGTCTCATTGTCTAAGAACTACCTAAAACTAAACAAAAAAAAATGCGGTGTCATATTTCCTTTTTATTATAGTGGACTCATTCCAAAACTAACAGACAACTATCTCACCACAGTTATCCCTCAGTAAGAGTTCTGGAGCCGCATAGTTCCAGTTAATAACTTTTATTCATCCGGCCATATTTCCTTTAGTAAGTAATATACCACGTTCAAATTATGGATCTCAAATAACGTTTTGATATCGAGCAGATCACCTATGACAGTCGTCTTATAATGACCTTAAATTACATGTTGATTTTTTTTTTAATCGGTGATGGCATAAACAAAATTCTACAAATAATTCAATCAACAATGCATGCCTTACTTAGATGAATAAGTCCGATTAAATGTAAGTATTTCCTGTTCCAATATGTTATCATTTTGAACATCTTACGCAAATATACCAAATGCAGATTGATATCCAACTTGGATGTTACTGAGTAGATGCTATAAATCTAAAACTATATCATAAAAACAAAAATCCAGGTCTATTTTAATGCGTACCCTCCTGTCTATAGCTAAAAATGAATGTTATAAGGCTTCCTTAAAGACTAGTCTTAACAACAAGATTCCAAAATTACTTCTGGACGTTTCGAGTCTTAAACGTCGTTACCATGGGCTGCCTAAACATTTTTTTTCAAAGAAAAAAATTCTTTAGTAAATTAATTCATATCACTAGTATAATTTATAACAGATGCCACCCGTTGTCATCAGTCTGAGATTCGACAGCTTTAGTACGGCAGAATGAATGAATGAATGAATGAATTTATTGCTCAACAATCGCACATGGTACAATGTATGGCAATTAATAACAACCAATAGCTATACAGACAGTAGTACTAAGAGGCTACATACAAAACAACAACAAAATATTATCGATAACAGTACGGTTATGTATGATTAATCTGGTCTCGCATTTGGAATACATTATAAAGAAACTGGCCTACGTAGACGGATATATGAGTTGAACATGAGAGCAATACATGGAAAATATCGCTTCCTGCACCAGCTAGAGAGATGTGTGTTTTGGTTCTAATATTCTTAAACAATAGAACATCAATCGCTAGGATTGTGTTCTTCGCCCTCAGGAATATTTGCCAAATGTTTGTCTTCAGCTTTATTTTCTTCAACGCGGACAAAAGTTGTCATGGGTAAATCTGCACTTACACTACTTCCGGTTGCTGTGACGTCAGTTGTACAGGGGAACCTGTAGCAGCACTTCGTCCGTTGTTCTGATTAGGTTCGCCCGAGCCAAAGCGTGCCCTGATCGCAGACCAGCACTTCTGCATTACTTTCGAAGTCATTGTCAGCAACAGCGCTTGTAAAAAGCCCTGAGAACCATTGAGTACAATGAAGATGTACTCAAGAACCCTGCTGTCGACATAAGGCACAATGAAGCCGAGAATCCAGGTGAACCCCATCAGAAATGAGATACGGACATAGACCCAGGCCTTACTGCTCCACGAGCGGGACAAGGCGGCGTCAGCGATATTAAATGCCTTCCGTATGGCCAACAGGGTCTGGGTGATCAAAACAGCATTGATCAGAAGGGTACAGAAGACAGGAACTCCAAAAGCAACCAGCCGGCCGGTCGGGTTGCCAATCCAACAGTGGTCTCCGTAACCCACCCTGACAGAGCTACAGGGACAGAACTCCACAAACGCCGTCACCGCGACCACAAGCAATGGTATAAGCCAGGTGTACAGCATGTACGTACGCAGTTTGGCTCGTTCTGAAGCCTGGCGAAATGTGAGGAAGAGATCCAAAGATAGGGCGTTCATAGATGTGAAGGCCGTCAGCAGAAAGTAGTGCAGAATAATCCCATACACTACACACCCTACTCCGGGACGGGGGAGCAGACGGGCCACAAAAAGGGACTCTGCAACTGCCATGCATGTCAACATTTGAACCTTCAGCTTTTCTGGTGCCTTCTTCCAGTTGCCAGACCCGACAGTGTAACCCACAAAACCTAACACGGCGACCACAGACACAATCACAAGACCCAGGGTCAACCAACCTTGGTCATCTTCCCAACTGTTCGTCGTACGGTCGCCGTTTGTGAAATTGAGGAAATACTCAAGTATGCACTCCCCACAAACCAAAGCTGATGTGTTCAGAATGGTCACCTGTTCAGCTGAGCAAGTCACGTTAGAACTCACCAGATGTACACTACCATTGGGAAGGGTATTGAACTCTTCCTCAGTGAAAGTCAACGATGGTTTGCTACAGTTTTTAATGGTCTGTTTAACTGGGCAAGACACGGAGGAATTCATCCTGTTTATAGTACCGTTTGGAAGGATATTAAACTCTTCCGCTGTAAAGTTAGCGGTGTGGTTGCTGCAGTTTTGAAAAGGGATACTTTTGTTTGAAGAGACATCATCTACGTGAGTGGATGAGTAAAGCCGGCAAGTGTCAACAAAAGGGTCGTATAGAGTGTCTGATGGGCACTGGTCAGTTCTGGTCTCATCATCCTGGTCATCATTGAAGTTAAACAAGTGAGTCAAAGACATACACCTTGGAAAGCAAACATTAGATTGTAAGGCAGTGTCACATACTAAATTTTTGGTAGCTTCAAGGGAAAGACCCTCGCAAAGAGCGCAGTGTATGTTTTTGTAAGTCTTGGTGGCATGCAAGTCCCTCAACGGTGAAGTGTAAGAAGTGCATTGGATGGCATCACAATGTCCTTCCGACATTTCAACGTCATGAGAGATGCATGACCTTGCAAGTTTTGGCGGATTCGGTTCAGTCACAAATTGCATCAAAGTAGATCCAGTGCAGTCTAGAAGAGAAATGTCGTCAACGATATCACTGTATAGATGTGTACTTTTCAGATCAAACTGCGTGGAGGAGTTCATCAACCCAGAGCACGTTACTGAATACTGCCAAACAAATACTTCTGACATAGATGCGTTATTGCAACGAGCACAGAAAATATTTCTGTAAGGGATATTTGTTGAACCATCTTGTACGGGCATCCGGTGAATCAGGTCTCTATAGTTGTAGGTATCCACTTCTTTCAGACACGCCTCCCTGGTGACGTCATCAGCCCAGTCGTCTGGGCAGTCAGCCACCAACCAATAGGATGCCTTCGGGTAGTAACCTGATAGGCACTTCCACTTCTCGCGGCGCTGAATGGTCAGTAGGCTGCTACCTTCTTCCCTATTGTAATTTGAAAAAAAAATTCACGGGTCTCAGTGGCAAGTGTGCAGATGTTGACACACAGGCAACACCAAATCCGTGGGTGTTTTTTTGGCACCTTTAGACAGATTAGCCGTGAGGCTCGTTGGGCGTCACTCCACCGTCATGGGGACAGGGGCATGGCGAGTTTAGAAATCAGAACCTTCTTATTCTGACTCCAACGCTCTAACCGTTGAGCCACACAGACACCCCTCCATTATGCACAATATTAAACTTCGACATTGAAAAGACAAGTGTCCTCATGCATTTCTGTTTTACTTTACCTAACTGTATGGTGTCACTAGTAGGCCATAAGAAATAATCATGAGCCCCTGAGACATAAACAAAACACGTCTAGAAATTTATATGCGACTCGAGAAAAATATTTGGGGCAAGAAAAGTTTACACGTCAGGGCCCTTCACCTTTGACACATTACCCACAATTCATGTCGCTGCGCATGCGTACTTGGAATGGTGAGAGACCATATTATTTATTAGCACAATACTTCTGAAGCCCCAAGGAGCAATTATTTTCGTACTGACAGACATTGAAATCATTCAACATACTCAGGAACCAGGGTCATCCTATTTTTTTTGTAGAAATGGGGTTTTTCTTACTTGAAGTCTTCACAGCAGTCACCGAAAAAGCTGCAGTCCTCGTCACAATAACAAGATATGGATCTACCCTTACAAGAACGACCGACTGTGCACTGGTCGTCTTCGTAGACAGATTCAGATGGATCTAGATATGTACGGAACGTGTCATAAGGGATCGGTGGTGTATGTAGAGATAAAAAGAGGCTGTAAAATTAATTTTCACGGAAATGGTTCTTAATTGTTGCTAGTACAACCTCCGAAAAGTCTCATTCCGACCTATGAAGACCAATGAAAAACGTCTTCACCAAAGCCATCTCATGGTCAAACGATATGCAATGTGCAATGTAGAAAACATTGTGTGTTGTTACATATTCATGCAAGTTGAATCTAAAAAAAAATTTTCCTCGGTCTTCTTTTTGGATTCCGTATTGAGTCCGTTTGGACCACAGTTGTATATTCATATGCGCAACATCAAAATTCCCTGGTGAAAAAATCGTAATAGATATTCCTAGTCTAAGAGCAGAGTGAAAATAAATCATTGCGATGAGCATCAATTATTGACACAAAACCGTGTAATGATTTCCTTCATAGAATAACAAAAAAATAGCATATGCTAAGTAATCACAAACAAAACGCTAGAAAAACAAAACGGGACCCAATATACAGTCAACTTATTCGGATGCATCAGTCAGATCAATGTTATAACACAATGTTACTAGTAGAATACGCTGCTTACCCGCACATGCCACCACATCACAGTAGTCCCATCTCCACACCGCGTCCGTGGTGTAGCACCAGGGCCGCTCCTTGTTGTCAGGGTTACGGCAGAAGTTCTCCTCCAGGCCTGCATCAGGATGAGCCTGTGGTGTGTGGGGATGGCTGTGGGGGGACTGGGAGTCCCATCTCTGACACACCCGGTCTCCTGCCCTGTACAGATATACGGTATATAAACGTGTAAAGAGCCTGTGGTGTGTGGGGATGGCTGTGGGGGGACTGGGAGTCCCATCTCTGACACACCCGGTCTCCTGCCCTGTACAGATATGTATATATATATATATATATATATATATATATATATATATATATATACATATACATATATATATATATATATATATATATATATATATATATGCCAATCTAGCATATAATAAGGCCAACTAGTTTTATTTTCAAACTATTAGTGAGTGAAAAATAATGTTTTCAATCTTACCTATTTACGTGCCCTGCGTAACTCATTCCCTTGTCACGTTCGTAGTAGCATCGTGTCGGCAAGGCTAGAAAATGTACAGAAAATGTGTCGATAAAGGATAGTCATCAATGTATATCCTAGTATTGAAAACATGTACATTTTGAACGTCTGTCTCATTTCTTTTCGCATATTCTGCTGTAGATGTTTATAAAATCATTTTGCCAACATCTACCCCCCCCCCCCCCATCCTTTTTGGCTCCTCTACCATGGCATCCACACCAAATAAACAAGCATTAGTATAAAGGTGAATTAGGTGCGCCATTTCCCTACACGACGACATTTGTAGAAGCCTGTCTTTTAAAATGTATTTCTCCGTTTAGTAGTTTTGATGTTATGTCTTTTATTTTACAAATGTATATCGTTATGTTCTTTTGGTATGGCAATATTACCTGACATCCGGTTATGGTATCCAGCTTGCCAAATTTGTTTTTAAAGCACCACGATAGAATCATTGTAAGTACTTCTAGACTAATGTTCATACCATCACAGGCGAAGACATCATCGCAGTACATCCACCTGATGAGCGGGTTGTTAGTGTAGCACCACGGCCTGTCCTTCCTGTCTGGGTTCCGGCAGTAGTTCATCTCCAGCCCTGCCGATCGGAAGTTCTCTGGGGTGTGGTTATGTGCGTGGGGCTGCTGAGATGCCCAGTATTGACATGCCGATGTTTTTTCTTGTGCGACACTTACGTAATTTAGCCTTCCCCGGTAGCTTGCCCCTTTGTCCTGTAGGTAGTAACAAGCTGTAGAAATGGAGAACTTTATGATGATCATCACATGACAAGGTCAGTCATACAGATTTTGATTAAAAGTCAGAACCTCAAATGGTTAAGAGCGAATGTCTGTAAGGGTCAAACAATGGTGGCACCGGTCAAAAAATAGATTTGGCTCCTTTTTTGCACAGTGATAGTAATTGGTACACAACCCCTCAAAATAGCTTTCTTTCTTCTCAGAACCCCTCGTTGCCATGGCAACAGGCCAAAGAAGTTTGGGGGCCATTTTGCAGGATTTGAGCATTTCAAAAACATGAAAATTGGCCAACTTAAGGGCACTATCACTGAACAATGCTCTAACTAAACAACAAAGGCAGAATATGCTGATCAGAGCAATGCCTAAACTTGTATGAAATAGCAGTAAAGTTAATCGCCTGTAAATTCTAAGGCCCTGGGCAGCCTGAATACAATACACTGTTTTCAGGTTTTAAAGAATCTGAAATTTTGCCCAACTTCAAAGCACTGAAAGTCCATAAGTATAAAATATTTTCGCTTGCAATTTACTACAAATAATAACCTACTATAGGGCTATTAGATGAATGCTAGCAAAGTTTGGGTTCTTGTTTTGTTGCTATGCAATCGTCCGTCGAAGTGGGTCAAATTTCATGATTTTGATAATATGTCATTTTATGCTCTCTTTAAACAATCATAAGTCCCATACCAAAGTTGCTCTGCAATTAAAATTCACATGGATTATAAACCAATTTATTGTCTATCAAATGCATGTTTGTAAAGTTCGGGTTCTTGTTTCGTTGCTACGTAATTGTCCTTTAAAGTGGGTCATTTTTTATGATTTTGATAAAATACATTATTTTGCATCATCTTCGAACAATCATAACTCACAAGCCAAAGTTGTTCTGTAACTAGAATTTACCTGAAATGTAAACCAAGATATTGTTTCTCAAGGTCATGCTTGTAAAGTGTGGGTTCTTGTTTTGTTGCTAAGCAATTGTCCGTTAAAGTGGGTCAATGTTCATGATTTTGATCATATATCATTTTGTGCTCTCTTTGAACTGTCATAAGTTGCAAAGTAAATTTGTTCTGAAATTGAAATTAACAAGGAATACAAACGAATATATTGTCTATCAAATGCTTGTTTGGACAGTTCGAGTTCGGGTATTCTAACAGTGAATGTACATGTCCCTGAAAGTAGGTCGTATTCCACTGACTTTTCCACAAATCATGTTCTTGACAACAGTGATACACATGTCACAGTCTTTGTTTTTATAGAACCTATGTAGCAATGTGCTATCACCATAACAAAACATTTGTAGGGATTATATTCTACACAAAGTCATATTTATGTTTAATGTCAGATTAATCCACTCTGAACTTTCAAACATTCTGCTAGTTTTACTGCTAAGCATGACGTATGACTACAGTCTTGAACATGTTTGCATCCCCACAATATGACTCTTGAAGACTTAGCTTATACAATGTATATACATATTTGGAACGAATATCATAAATCTCTGTGCATCTTTCTTTTCACGGTAGCATTTATGTGAAAACATGCGTTTTTCAGTTTCTGCTATTCAATGGACCATACTCGTTTTAAGCAAGGGCAAGAACGAACCTAGTAGGTTGCTCTTGAAGTTTGCCTGAAATGCCAACTCCTGGCGGCGATTGATGATTGTCTGCTAGTCTGTCTGTGTGGAAATTAGCTTGACAGGCTAACGTCAAAATACGGCAGAGGATGATGAAGGTCAGCATCTTGACCTAACTTTGTTCGAATCTATCAACAGTAAAGATCAAAATGAAGCAACGAATGACGTTTCTCTACGTCTTCCTTTTTGGGAGACACATATAAGCTTGCGATTTGGCAAGGAAATTGAAGTTGTACGAACTAACATTCCTAAATCTGATTTGCGATCACCAATAATTGATTGCCTTTGGAAGTCCATATATGTGGCAAAAATTCAAGAATACCGAAGTTCATGTCCTTGCTGAAAATGAGTGTGTTAGCAGAAGTTGAAAATGCACATGTTTTTCACATTACTGTGAAAGAAAGATGCACAGAGATTTAAGATATTTGTTCCAATGTAGAAATAAGTCGCCATATTGTGGGGATGCAAACATGTTCAAGACTGTAGTCATACGTCATGCTTAGCTTTAAAACTAGCAGAATGTTTGAAAGTTCAGAGTGGATTAATCTGACATTAAACATAAATATGACTTTGTGTAGAATATAATCCCTACAAATGTTTTTTTTTCCATGGTGATAGCACATTGCTACATCGGTTCTATAAAAACAAAGACTGTGACATGTGTATCACTGTTGTCAAGAACATGATTTGTGGAAAAGTCAGTGGAATTCGACCTACTTTCAGGGACATGTACATTCACTGTTAGAATACCCGAACTCGAACTGTCCAAACGAGCATTTGATAGACAATATATTCGTTTGTATTCCTTGTTAATTTCAATTTCAGAACAAATTTACTTTGCAACTTATGACAGTTCAAAGAGAGCAGAAAATGATATATCATCAAAATCATGAAATTGACCCAATTTAACGGACAATTGCTTAGCAACAAAACAAGAACCCAAACTTTACAAGCATGACCTTGAGAAACAATATCTTGGTTTACATTTCAGGTAAATTCTAGTTACAGAACAATTTTGGCTTGTGAGTTATGATTGTTCGAAGAAGATGCAAAATAATGTATTTTATCAAAATCATAAAAAATGACCCACTTTAAAGGACAATTACGTAGCAACGAAACAAGAGCCCGAACTTTACAAACATGCATTTGATAGACAATAAATTGGTTTATAATCCATGTGAATTTTAATTGCAGAGCAACTTTGGTATGGGACTTATGATTGTTTAAAGAGAGCATAAAATGACATATTATCAAAATCATGAAATTTGACCCACTTCGACGGACGATTGCATAGCAACAAAACAAGAACCCAAACTTTGCTAGCATTCATCTAATAGCCCTATAGTAGGTTATTATTTGTAGTAAATTGCAAGCGAAAATATTTTATACTTATGGACTTTCAGTGCTTTGAAGTTGGGCAAAATTTCAGATTCTTTAAAACCTGAAAACAGTGTATTGTATTCAGGCTGCCCAGGGCCTTAGAATTTACAGGCGATTAACTTTACTGCTATTTCATACAAGTTTAGGCATTGCTCTGATCAGCATATTCTGCCTTTGTTGTTTAGTTAGAGCATTGTTCAGTGATAGTGCCCTTAAGTTGGCCAATTTTCATGTTTTTGACATGCCCAATCCGGCAAAATGGCCCCCAAACTTCTTTGGCCTGTTGCCATGGCAACGAGGGGTTCTGAGAAGAAAGAAAGCTATTTTGAGGGGTTGTGTACCAAGTACTATCACTGTGCAAAAAAGGAGCCAAATCTATTTTTTGACCGGTGCCACCATTGTCTGACCCTTACAGACATTCGCTCTTAATACTTCTCACCATGAATAGTTACATATATGTGTGGTGCATGGTGTATGAATTGTGGTGCTCGCAGTGTGACTACACACGAGACTTCAATTTAACGCTCAATCCAAGGGACGTCTCTAACCGACGCTACACGTAGGTTCTCTTTTCAACCTGAATGTGTAGAGTGCCTTTCTCAAGGGCAAAAGATGGGTAGCATGGCAGGATTTGCGCCCAGGACCTTTGGGGTCTTGAAAAAATATCCGGCAAATACGCCACGCGACCCCACAATATGTGTTTGTGAATGCAGACTACATTTGGCTATTAATGTTTTGAATATTCCTGGGAAAACTCACTGCAGTTTTCCTCATCACTGTTGTCCCCGCAGTCATCCCGACCATCACATCTCGTAGCCGGGTTGAAGAGAGCGCCGTTGGTGCAGGTAGAGACAGCTAATCAATTTAGGTACAAAATAACACACTTTCCTTGTAATTTTACAACTTTGATCATTTAATGATAGCCCCATCAATTGTACATTTTGAATTTCATGATCTCAATCATTCTTGGCTGTAATCAAAAGTACTTTATCCAAAAATAAGCATCAAAACACAATGCAGCAATACATGAAACTATAATATATATAACTGAAGACATAAACAAATAGACCCCAAGCAATACCCCCCATGAACTATTACCCTTTTCCATGGGTTCACTGTCATAATTGATTTTTTGAGTAGCTCTACCAACCAACCCTGACTTGCCCCTTCCTGAATCTGATCTTTGTGGTTACCCGCTATTATTTGCGACACAACTAATCACAATGTTGCGTAGATAGTTTGTCCATCGTTGGATTGTAATGAGCAGTTGTCCTTGTACATGTTTTCAACGTTTCAATTGTATGCAACTACATCGTATAACTAAAAGGTAACCACTCCACTCACAACAAGAAATCTCGTCGCTGCCATCCGCACAATCCTCTTTCCCATCACATTCAAAGCCCATAGTGATGCAATCGCCATTTCTGCAGCTTTTCTTGTCTTGTCTCTCACCTTCGTCAGGCATAACAAAAGAATTGTATATGAATTATATGAGATATATGAGATATCATTGCATCTGTAAGCACAACTAAACATACAGTCACACTGAAAACAACAGTTTTGTTCTGTTTCATTACACGATATGCAGTTGATTATGTGCATTTCTACTTAACATGAGAGCTATCACAAAAACCCGTGATTTGTTTTTTGAATTATCCTTCTTGAGAAATTTCGGCAAAACACGCTCACTGTGAAAATTACATTTCACACCTTCTGAGACTTTTGACCTGAACATCCTGTTCATCGTTTATAAATCACATAATAGTCTGACATGTTATGTTTACTTAAGATAACGCTATGTCGGTTCTGTCGTGTTGCTCATCAAGTATCGGAATTCTAAAATTAATTTACTTACAGCAGTGTTCCTCGTCTGTATTGTCTCCACAGTCATCTCTGCCGTCACATACTTGTGTCTTGGTGATGATGATTCCATTCGGGCACACCTCTTCATCTGTGTATAGTCAAGAGACCATAGGTAAAATATTGTGTGAATAGTTTGTGAATAGTTTGGGTTGACATCTTTATGAATACTTCAAAACTTCCCTTGTAATTATCGGACAAGTTCCAATCCCCCGCTAAATTCAATGATGTGTGCTACCTTACCACAATTGGCTTCATCACTCCCATCGTCACAGTCCACTTTGCCGTCACAGATGACGTCATACACGTCACAGTCTCCGTCTGAGCAGACGACCGTCCTGTCCAATCCGGAGCAAGCTGGATGAATGTAGGGCCACACATACACAATGTTAATAATCTAAGCGGCCACGGCTCACGAAACATGTGTTTGAATTGCAGTCAAATGAACATCTGCACTGTTTCTCTGATGTTAAATGGCACCCCAATTCACCATAGCTACCTGGGATGTCCTCAGCATTATATTGTTCCACTTTCAATGAAATCAAATAAATAAATTAAAAAGTAATCTGCTTGTAGCATTACAACTTTCATCTGTTAAGCAATGACCACTTACCCTGGAAAAACATGACCTCGTAGATTTTGCTTTGAGAAGTCAGAGAGGTAAATTCCAGGCGCCAGTGCTGTCCAGTGGAAAGAAACCCAGTCAGATCAAACATCTTCGCTTCATCAGATATCACCTCAGTAAATTCTTTGACAACATTCCACCGTTGTCCTGCTGATGTCGAACGCAAAACCGTCACGTCTGGGCCGATCTCGTGCCCCAGGAACAAACGAATCCGGGAAACTGTTTTCGGTGTCTGGAGGTCGAACGTCAGCTGCCATGTGCCCTCCTCAGGTGCACGCTTCCAGCCTGTGTTGAAGTTCAAGTCCAGGACGTAACCAGAGACATGGCGCACTCCATGGTGGTCATACCACTCGTCTGACGTCACCCATGTAGGGTCAGTCTCCAACCAGCCACCTGGACAGTGACAGATTTATGGTACATTGACGGGAGGTGTTTTTCACTAAATATTGACTTCGATTCACCTCGCAACAATGCTGGTGAATCGAAGTCACACGCCCGGTCCGTATATGTGACTTAGCCTTTGGGTCATTTCAACTTGAGAAGGTTCAGAGGACAGATCAAAAGCTAGTTGGTAAGCGCTTTATTCTGTGTACGGATATAAGGTTTCAAAATTGTAACTTAACAAACAAACATACAAACAAACAAACTACCGTCACACATGGACTTACATTTAAGTAAATGCTCATTTTGAGTCGGAGAATGTTTTGGGTTACCCTAAAACTGGACTGTGATGACAAATGTTGGTTGACCTTGGATCTTACCACAGTGTTCTGAGTAAAACAGTTCATAACAAACATGGCAGCTACCAAGATCCAACACACAAAAATTCATCTGTAATTTTGGTTTCAAGTGCATCTGATCGAAAAAGGACAGCAGGGCCAGGGAGTGACCTAAGACAACCTCATAATATTTCGAATCTTAATGTATACGATGAAGGAAAGTAGAAACACAAAGAATTAACGTACGGGTAACCTGAAAGCGTTGTCCAATGCAACATTATTTGTGGGAGAATCTTAATTATAAGGTAAGATTAATTTAAAACAAACATGATAAAGTTTTTTAAGTTGTCGTTATAAGATCATCTAATAGTTTTAAGGTGAATGCGAGAGAAAACAAGACATGAGGGTGTTGAAGAAGTTGTTACTCCAAAGAACGGGAAACGGGCTGGCATTACTAACATTTTCTGGGTATATCCGGAAACAACAAAGAATATCGACAATACAGTCGACCGAATAAAAAAATTGCTGTTTACGACGCAGCTGTGAATGGAAATTAATTTTTGCTTCGGTTATTGGAATGCACGCAAAAATGCCGGAATCCTTCAAACATAATTAAAAACAAGTTGCTGATGAAGTGTTGGCAATAGGAATCTCGATACGTAGTCGTAAAAAATGAGTTTAATTTGCAGCAGCTGTAGCATCGTAAGCTTGCTTTTACATATTTGAAAACAACATTGCTGACGTGATACAGCTAATGAGAATCGGATTAAAATACACGATACGAAGTGGTAGCTTTCAACAGTCGTAACACCGTAAAAAAAACGCTACCATATGCTATGCTATGATATTTCATGCTAGGGGCACACGTCGTAGATTATTATTGAAAAGAATATTATCACGGCAATATCACTTCTACATAATTTTTTATCCGATTATTAGTTGGCTACTTTTATTATTGAAAGATGGCACGTACTAGATGAGATACTTGATAGCGTTAAATTTCTTTTAAAATTAAGATTAACATTATGTCTACATCATTTCCTAAAAAAATTGGTGACCATATGAGAAGTCGTTAAACAATTACAGAAGTTAGAAGGGATGGGCCTGAAAAGACAAAAAAAGCCCGGTTTGAATAGGGTTAAACAAGCCAGGCCTTAATGTGAAACTCCATAACTCAGTCAATGTTTAGAAAAGCATGCACAGCTGCGGGTATAAATTTATTTCTGCTTTGGTTTTAGAAACGCTTGTAAAATGCCAGCATCCGATAAACATTTTGAAAACAAATTGCTGGCGTGTTACGCAAGGAGTTTGCTCAGAATGCACGCTGTGATGTTGGAAAAGTCAAGTAATTTTATGAAGCAGCTGTGCTCTAATCACACAGATAGTGTGTAAAAGACGTCTGTGAATAAGACAGACACATTTTCACTCTATGATTAGCCATGGATTTCAGGTCAAGTCGGCTATATCTTAAGCGTATGTAAGTTTCTAACAAATTTGAACACTTCTGGCTCTTGCAAGTTCTAACCACATCGTATACGTTACAATTTTTTAATGGTACAAAAAATAAGCGTGGAAAATAGATTGGTTACCGGTTAGCGCAGATGCACCTGACAAGCAGTGGTAAAGACTCCACACCAATAACAATGTTGTTCTGAATGGTGACATGTTTCCCAGTGCGCTGTAGGGTTGATCAAGCCGATATACACTGTATTCCCCGATGTAAACTACAACCGAACAGCATTACCGTGCAAACTATACATGGCGTGTACAGAGGGATTCTCCGGTTAACACGTAATCTAATTTATGCATTTTTGTTACGTAGCTGGGATCGCTGCCAAATGTGGTAGTGGCAGCAGTGAATACTCAGGGTGATGAAGTCTTAAAGGGATGATGTCACCAAAATTTAACGTTTCTTAATTGCATTCAGACATAAAGGTATTATTCATCGAACATAGACATCTTTACAAAATATACATCCTTCCAGTTAATCATACGTCCGGCCGGTTCTTGTGTAGCCAGGTATTCAACTGGTTTCAGCCCGTGACGTCATAGAAAACATGGATGCCAGTTCGAAACCTGCCACCATAACTCAAAAACAAAATGTTATTTTGAGAATCAGACGAGCAAACATGAAAACTTACTATTTTACCTACGGTATTTATGCATCTTTTTCTGCTCCAAAGTCTCGAAGTGCTGGGTACGGATTCGGCTGGAATATGTACTATGACGTCATGGGCGGAACTTAACTTGATTACCTCAAGGACATATAACGTCGTCGATTGCCTGAAACGAATGCAGGAATCAAGAACTATAAGCATGATTTGTAAGATTAGATAGGGTTAATAACGCGTTCAAAAACATCGACTGCACATTTTGTCCAAACTTTATATATTCATTGAACAATGATGTTTGGTTGTAGTTAACAACTGTAAGTAGTATTTTAGTCTTACTGGCACTTTATTTATCTCAACAACTGAGATTATATATTTACGTGTTTACGTTTCTTCAATTCAAGCCAACAATGAATAACTCATATTCAGTCTCATGTTGTAACTTAGAACGCCGGTCTGTACCCAAGGCCATAACAAGCAGATTAGCATGAACTGATACATTTTCTGCACATGATTCCATCATTATAAACTCCGTGGCGTGCATATTTTTAATTAGTGACGAACGTTCATTAAGTTTTACGCAAGATATTTCTTTTAATGTGTATCGAATTGAAGCATCTAGCATGCATTCCAGTGACAAATTTGCAGATATCAATTTCCGTCCACAGCTGCGTACGTACACAGCGTTTACTATTTGTCTGAGTGCCGTATCGAGTTTCTAGTTTATTACCTTGTTTTAACAACATTGGACATATTGTTCAATATAAGCTGACGAAACGTAAACATGTAGGCAACCAGTTACCTCCATTAAATATCTAGGCTATATTTTCAATAGCGTTTGTGTGTGTGTGTGTGTGTGTCTGTGTGTTTGTGTGTGTGTCTGTGTGTGTGTCTGTGTGTGTGTCTGTGTATCTGTGTGTTTCAGTGTCTGTCTGTCTAAAACTCGAAAACGGCCGGATGGATTTGTTACATACTGCTGTGTTGGCGGGGTGTGGCAAACATTAAAATGATTAGAGTTTGGACCCCCTTGCGACTTTCCTTGGTACTGCCAAGGAAATTCATGTTTTAATATCTCGTACTCTGAAGAACCTATGATCGCGATGTATAGGCGGTAGATAGCTCTTGTGCTCGGAAAGACGTGATGTATTTCTATGCGATTGAAAAGTATCGATTGTTAGCTATGGACATCACGTGAGACTTTAGGGGTAACACACGCCATTTTGACGCCATATTGGCAAGTGCAGTTTCTTTGATTACCCTTCCTAACGTTACTTTTCAAAACATACTGTTCACTGATCTTCTACTGCCACAACGGCCGTCTATTGGAAAGGGGTAAGTTAGCCCACCATTACGGAAAAATGGTATCAAAACAGTCTAACAGTACGTTATGGAAACATTTAGTACATCAGAGCGAACAGCCACCATTGTAACAACACTGGGTGTCAAAGTCCGCAACGTATTCTCCACGGATTTTAGAACGTTTCTGAATACATTTTAAGGACAGCACTAAAGACCTTACAAATTGTTTAACTAGCTATAGTTAGCAAGTGATTTATTACAGAAAAATTGTAAGTTATAGTAGTTAGTACGAAAGTTATGTATTCGCTGTGGTTTTGAACAAAACAAGGGCAGAGTAAAACACATTACGCGGTGCTTTTATGTTTACGGTGAGGAAGTCGCTGCGAAAATCGCGATCATAAATCTGCTACCGAATATTTCCTGCTTTGAGTACTCCAATCAAGTTTCCACTTCAAAGTCTAATATTGTCCGCCATTTTGAATCCAGGTAGACTTTAGCCTTACTCGGTCCCACCATGGCTGGACTATCACCCCGAGCGAGACTGTATCAGAGAATCAACGACAGCCTCTCGGAAGAAGAAGTCAGAAGCCTGAGAGCCATGCTGGTTTCTGATGAGCACCTCGGGAAGGCAAGAGTAGAAAGCGCCACGCCTCAGGAGATGTTCAACATGTTAGAAGACGACAACAAGATCGGAAAGGGAAACCTAGCGCTACTGGTGGACTTGCTGAAAGTCCTTGGAAGAGCAAAGTTAGCTCAAGAAGCTGAGGACGTGGCTGAAGCTGATGAGGCAGGAGGTAGGAGTGAAGGAATTTTTTATGACCCTACATCTACGAGTAGCTGTACACGTAACGCGCAATCGATGACGCATGCCCTCCGTCTGGGTAAACTTTATTCTGCAAACATAACCGGACACTTACCAGGGTATAGGCTAATAATAATACATGTAATACGTCAAATAGTCTGGCCGTGGTAAATCAATACAAGTAATCAGATCAATGAATGCCATATTTGAGGTTTGGCTCTAGAGTAATAGGTTTGAAAACAGGCATGGTAGTATTTGAAAACATGCACCGAAAACATCATACTAGATTCATAATTGTTTAGCATAACTTGAAATGTTTGTCGTGACTTCTACACCAAACGTCTTACAGCTTTAGAAGCACCGGTATCTGCTGGTATTGGGGCTGTCCATGGAGAAGCAAAGTCAGCTCAAAAAGCAGAAAACACGACAAAAGGTGACGAGTTAGGAGGTAAGTTTATTTATCAATCAACCGTGATTTTAGTTATGAAAATGTTTTTTTCTAAAGTAATCTGTAGCACGTGCCCTCTGCTTGCTTAAAGTAAACACCTCCTGCTGATTGCACTTTGCCCATGCATGGGTCAACAAAACATTATGATGATGTAACAATTGAGCTGTAGATTGTGCAGGACAGTCTTGAATGTTTGAAAATTCAAAAAGGAGGCAAATGGGTATATTTTCCCATGAATTAACATAATTGAAATAATTTTTAAGGTTCTAGATTTCAGTCAAGCTATGGTCATTCGATTATATGGACGGCATCCTCTGTGAACCCTCTAACTGACGTCAAAGTTCGAATAAAAAAAGGTTTGCCTAATCATTATAAACTCTAAGTTGCCTTGAAGGTTCAATAAATGACTGAACACACAGATCACGGAATACCTAGCAACAGATTATCTAGTGTAATTTTTCACATATTTTTTTCGACTTTGGAAGTGACCTTGGTATTCCACGGCTTAAGTACATGTATCAGTTTTCCGATATTTTCATTTCAATTAAAGATAATGTACAGGAAATATTTTCTAATCTTGTTGTTGCTTTGTACAACATAAAGTATGATGAGTGCGCGGTTGTCATCTACACAAACGAATCAACATGGTCTTAAGTACAGATTTTATGCCTCTTAAGATCACCATTCATTTCAGGAGGGCCAGGGGATGTCAGTGACGTCATCATCTGCCCGAGGGACCTTTACGCTACAGAGTATGCGCATGTGCAGCCTCTCCCGTGGTGCGAAGATCTCAACCTAGATCTGGGAGAAGTCTACACCAACCTGCAACTTCAGCGTAGAGACGAAAGGGGGCGCTTTAAGGGCACATCTACTGTTGTAAGCTTAGCAGATATTTTTAAGAGAGCTGAAGGTGAACCTAAGAAAGCTGATTGTAGGTCATATGTAAGAAAGATAAGGGTAGAGGGGCCCCCTGGTGTTGGAAAGTCGTGCTCTTGTCAGAAACTGGCTCATGATTGGTCGTCTGGGAAATTGGGCAGTTTCAAGGCTGTGTTCTTTCTGGAGTTAAGGCACTTGTTTGGTAAGGTAAAAGATGCCATATTTGAGCAACTCCTACCAAAGGACACAGATATAAGCCCAGAGCAGCTCTGGTCCTATATCAAAAAGAATCAGAATGAGGTTCTGTTTATCCTTGATGGTTTGGATGAGCTCAGCCAGAAAGCCAGGGAGAGTACAGATGTAGTGGACTTGATTCAAGGTAAAATCCTCAGGAACTGTCATGTCATTGTGACCTCCAGGCCGTACCACTGTGTCAAAGATCTACATAACTGTCACGAGTTTAACAGAATCCTAGGATACAGTGAGGAAAATTCTTTGCAATGCATACATAAGTATTTCAGCGAAGCACCCGAATCTGCCACGAAGCTTGTAGAACAGCTGACAAGTGACAGAAACATTGCAGAAATAGTCGTTAATCCCCTCAACAATGTGCTTATATGTGTCGTCTGGGAAGACGGTGGGGAGAAACTACCCAAGAGCAAAGCTGACCTATACAAAATGATGGTGTATTCAGTCGCCAAGAGGTACTGTGGAAAGGAAGGCATTCCTCTCAAAGGCAGCACATTACCCTCTAACATACATGAAGCCTTGCGAGGTCTGGGGAAACTGTCCTGGGAGGGACTACAACAGGATCAACTCCAGTTTAACATAGATGATATAAGACAGGAGTATGTGGCCAATGCCGATGACATGTTGTCCATGGGCCTACTTACCAGAGATCGCTCATTCTCCAGAATCGAACGCACCTGGAACGGTGCCTTCTTACACAAAACCTTTCAGGAATACATGGCCGCGTATTATATCAGTGAGTTAATCAAGAATGAACGTAAGAGAGAGAAGGGTATAGAATGCCTCCGTTGTGTGTTTGGCATGACAGAGCCATCTAATGAGTATAGCCTGGTATTCGAAAGCCGCCATAGGTATAAAGAGGTGCAAGACATGTTGCCTGAGGTCCTGGGTGAAAATTCAGGCCAACTGTTTGAGTTGTTTGTAGAAGAGCTTACCAACACTGAAGTCGATGAGGGCGACAGGGCTCTTTTGTCATTTATCTGCGTTATGTCACTTGGAAGGGCATGTAAAGATGGGAAACTGGCGGAGATTGTGGCACCATGTTTTTCTCCGCGCATGACCAACGGAACGGGTTATTATGGGGATACAGACCCTATATCCGGTGATGATTGTTTTAAGATGATTGATGATAATGCTAGGTGGTTTGATGGCTTCTTACAGATACTCAGCTGTCAGAAGAAACTCGCTATGGGTCCGAACCCAAGGTTATTGCAGCATCTTACGATTGACTGCTATGCTATCGGATACGTTTTACAGCAACATCAGCTCGTTGAGTTAGAGAGTACATTGTCGGATTGTGTAACATTGCGTTCGTTGGATCTATGGTACAGTGATGACTTTAATCAAATAAGTTTTAGTAGCGGTATTGTTTACGAAGGTCATATGTTCACGACAGATGAGGAACAAGAAATCCCCCTAGTTACCATGCTCATTCCTCGCTGTGGGATAGAAAGTGTTTCCATAGAATTGTCGGCAAAGATTTTGGAACATCTGTCAGAACTACCAAGGCTAGAACATGTCGACGTCCGAGAAGGGTGGCCCTGTAATGAAATAGACTTCCCTAAGTACGACAGCATGTTGGCTGAGATGGTTAGGAAGCAGAGTTGCCTGAAAACCCTACGAGTATGTGGGTGTGTGACAAAATCTAAAGGAACCGGGAAGTTTGATAACCTAAAAGCTACTCTGCTGAGAATCTCTGAACGCAGCACACTGGAGGTCGTGGCTTTAGTTGTCTTACTAACAGACAGTGATCCTAGTCTTGGTGAGCCACCGCAAGAACTTCCGGATGAGCATGCGTCAGCAGAAATAATGGTACAGAAACTCACAGAATGTATCAATAGAAATAGAACACTGATGGATCTACAAATCAGGTACGAGATATATACTAAGTTCTACAAGCCGATCTGTAGCAGTCAGTCAGTTTCCAAGCTCTGCTCAGCGATAGAGAGGAACAAAACCTTGAAGTCATTGACTGTAGAGGGGGTGTTCTCGGAATCAGATGCACATCAGGAGTTAATCGACCAGCTAATGATGAACAAGCCTGAGAAATTTGAAGAGCTTAAAATAACCATGTTCAAAGAGGAAGACAAAATGCACAGTAGCTATTTTTTAACTTGCAGTGCTAGAGAAATTCTCAATTGGCCACTACCTCCCGATCTACAGTAGATGTCTCGAATTATTGCGGGCCATGGTCATGAAGAAATAAACTTGCTCAAGGGAAATGAGTGCATTGACGGATATTCACGAGCTCTTTGGACCTCAATGTATCACATTCTGTAGAATCAGAGCAGCACAGGGTCATTCTGATAAGGGCACGACTAAATTTCCTCTCATATGAATTACGAAGTCAACTATTTCCTTTAGGTTTATTCAAATTTTATGTAAACTAAGTATGATAATAATCATTTTATTTTACGTGTACTTCTATATAGCCAGTACAATTCATCAATAGTTTAAAACCTATATACATCACTTTGTTTTGTTTTCCATAGCATATGCACCGCTTTGTTTTCCATAGCATATGCATGTAAAATTCTTAATCTAGTTTAACATTAATTAATGTATAAGTTTAGTTTTCTTCTGTTTTTTATTTTTATTTTAGACCGCTTGTGGTCATCTGAGCAATTAGCTTAAACAAAGACTATTATTATTCTGTAAATTAAGTGGAAATGCCCGGGCTAGGTATCATTTTGTACGAAGCATTGGATTTTGTTTGCTTACACTGACAGTATTAATCATAGAAAAATCGAAAAGAATATTATAATTGTAAGATAATGTAGCTGATTTGTCAAGTAGACCAAGATTACGCTGAAGAAAAGAGTTGGGACTCAGTGGTTCGCCAGTTTGATATACACCTTCAAAACCCCAGCATTTCTCAAGATAAAGCCTTTTACTGTTTCACATTGTACCAGTTCTGGCTGGTTCACAGTCAGAATTGCCCTAACGAAAGTGACAGACGGTCGCCATGAAAATAAAGTTGTGGTTGTTTAAAAGAGTCTCTTTATTCAGTGACATACCAAACCGATGAAACTATTCAATGATATGCCAAATCTTTGTAATTTTTTAAAGTATATCTAGACTGTAGAGTGGACCTTGGTCCGAGGATGAAACATATTCTTTTGAACTGCTCGTTCTTTTTCACCAAAGCGAAATGCCCTACGCTAGACTGTACAGTGCACAACAAAAAAGAGGCATGAAGATACCGTTATATTATCCCCACGAAGCAGCTTTGATTTTTTCCAATGCATGTTTGTAAATAGATTCATCTCCAGACCATTTTGCCGACACTGAATTTCCATGTCCACATGTCTTTTAACATGGATAAAGATTTTGTAAAAAAAAAAGATAAAATGTCGCAAAACAATGCACATTTGAAGGTTAATGTTCAGAAGATAAGCACCACTCGCGCACACGCCGTGTCTTCACAGGAAGAACAATACCTCCAACTGACCATTGAAGGTTTTGGTACTCTTTGAAACTTCATCCCTTTATATCCAAAAACGGTCTTGTGAGGTATTTGCAAAGCAGACTAATATTCCCTTTGAAGAAAAAATGCTGAGCATGTCCACATTCTGACACGATCATTCCGTATTTTTGTGAACCTTGAACGGACTGTTATTTTGTGACCAAGAAATGTCTCCCCGGCACATCGTCTGCTTTCTTTTTGCCATCGCGTGCATCGTCGTCATCGTCAGTCTACGTGTTGGTCACATTTCACATGGTGAGCGATGATGTGTTTTTTTTCTCTCGTAATAACCTTATGCTTTCTGTTTTGTCATATGGTGGATAGTCTGCCGCGCGTTTGTGTGCGCGCGTGTGTGTGTGTGTGTGTGTATGTATGTATATGTGTGTGTGTGTGTGTTTGTGTGTGTGTGTGTGCGTTCATGTATATGTCAATAGAGCATAACTTAAAAAGCTGCGGATAGATCTTCATGATGTTAGCGCGCTAGCGGTTGTGAAAATGACGTTCAAAAATTCCTCACCTGGTGTGTTCCTATAGAACTGCAGCGGACTGTGTATGTATGTGTGTTTGAATGTGGACAAGACATCAAGACATAAGCAAGACAACTGTAAGGGTGCATTGTACAGCTTCTTGTAATTGAACTACTTGTCTGCTGCAATTGTACTTCCCTTGATCGGCAAGCATACTCAATGCCTCCTGGCCTATCTTTCAGGTTCAAGTGTAAAAAACGGATCATATGAAAGTGAGAATGCAACAATGGCCAACGTCTATACATCTGTTGCGATTCCGCACTTCAGCAGTTCATCCAACGGCCACACTTCACCTGTTCCATCTACGGGTACACTTAGCAATTCTTCCTACAGCCACACCTCAACAATTCCTCCTCCACTAAGCAGTTTCTCCTACGGCGAGCGCAATGATACGGCTATGGATAAAACAGTTTCGTGTGTCTTCTATTTTTATTCTCAAGGAAGAAAACCCACCTGGCAAACTCACATGTCGTCCGTATTGCGTGTGTGTACAATAGCCATCATCGTGTGAAATATAACACATGATGTTTGATTTTGTTTATATTAGAAAAATACCATTCTTTAAGAAAATTGATATCTTGTTCCACATATATCAAACTCTTTAAAACTCAATGTAATACTGAATTTCTTGATAATGTAACTTCTTCAAAAGGTGAGCCTGATGGATCTGACTACCGAGGAAACGTGTCCGTCACCGTAAGTGGGAAAACATGCCAGCGGTGGGATGTGGAATATCCACATACTCGGCTGTACTGGCCAGAGAAGTTTCCTCAGCTGGTGGAAAACTACTGCCGCAACCCAGACGGGGATGAGGGCACCATTTGGTGCTACACAACGGACCCTGACACCCGCTGGGAGTACTGTACCCTCCCTGGACAGTGTTCTTTTGGTAAGGGACCAGCTTACGTTTTTCTTCATTCCCTTTTATCCTCTGCCTTTATTGGAACTTCCAGAATGTCCGTCTCGGCTTCTGTTATTTCAGGACCTGAATTATCAAATAACTTCTTCTGCATGCCATCCGTGAATATAATGCCAATACACAGTTATTTTGAGAATTGCAGTGCTTTCATTCTGCGTCTGATTCTATATAACCGCCCTTTGGAGTAACACATGTACATCAACTTTGAACAAAACCCCTTATACCCTCTGTCCATTAGGACGGCGCTCTCGTCGCACTCTCTACAAGACATATAATTTAACAGATCCTTCAACGAATTGTGTGGAAAGAAACTGTTTTACAATTTGTGTGTTGTTCTGTCATTTTAGTCACACTTTTAAATGCTGTATGATATACCCATTTTGAAATCAAAGGTCACACATATCATATTGCAGTGAGAGCGCAGCGCGATCGCCGTCTAGTGGAAAGGTGGCCTTACTGAGCTGGTACATGAAATTTATCACACTTTCTTATTCCAGTCTGCATGAGCAGTACTTCCGCATCTGACTACCGCGGAAACGTCTCTGTGACCATTAGTGGGGAGACATGTCAGCGTTGGGACGTCGACTCTCCCCATACTCGTATATACCTGCCAGAGAAGTATCCTGAGTTGGTGGAGAACTATTGCCGCAACCCGGATGGGGAGCCCGGCCAGTGGTGCTACACAACCGACCCTAACAAACGCTGGGAGTTCTGCTGCAATGCTGCATGCGCCTGACGTAAGACACCCAAAATATGAACGTGAAATTTCATCTGTGTTTACTTAATTTGCACTCTCATCACTGCACTTAGGCCACGTTGATTTGATTATATAGATGACATCCGCGCTCGCACCAATTTTTGGCCATTTCCAAAAAAAAAAGAGTTTTCGACCACACAATAAATTGTGCAAAGCAGCTGTAAAATGAGCACAAATATTCCGTAGATTGAAAAAAAAGTATCAGAAAACAGATAACTAATGCCATATATAGAATGCCAAAATGAATCTTAAGTCAAAGAATAAGATGTGAAAGGACGGAAAGAAAAAAAATCTATTGTTGGTTGGGGGAGGTACCAGTACAGAAAATTCAGGTCCAGAGGATCATGGTATACCATACTATGTGTGTTTAGTCCTATGTTCAACCTTCCTGGCCACTTTGATTTCATACTGAAGGCACCTTTTTTTTTTGGCCAAACTTTTTTTTTATTCGCTCGCTCGCATCAGTTTTGGAGTTCCTGGAGGATGTCATCCATACAATCAAATCAACATGGCCTTACGTCAAGCTTACGTCACTGCGGGGTTAGAGAGATGCTCAACGATCTAGAGGAATAAGAAATCTAACATTAAGTTGTACACAATGTGCTTTAGTATTCACACTGAGTCTCTTTGGACAAAGTGCAAGTATGTTTATATAGGCACACGACATTCTTGGTCATCAGCAACAAGAAGTAATCAAAATCCAAGAGACAATGGAATACAATTATATGACCACTGTTCTTTGTAATGCATTACACAATTCATTGTAGGTTGCTATGTTTTACAATTCATTGATTGACTGATTGATTGATTGATTGATTAATTAAAGAAATTTACCGGTAACGTCATTGGTCAAAACCTTGGTAAAAAGTGGAGTATGTTCCGTAATGTATACGTTGCAGCACTTAATGTTATTGTTGAAGATTTGTCACATGGTGAATATCATATTGAGATGATGATTATGATTGTGAACCAACCATAAGGTTGTCAATATTAGACGTAAAATATGCAACACTGCCAGCTGTTATTTTCTGTGTTTATTTGCAGACGATATAAAACTTTTTCAGGGCTAATATGATAACCATTAAAAGAACAATAGCAACGTTGTGTTTACCTATTATGTACCTGGTTCTTCACAGAAGGCTCAAATGTAATACACGTACAACGTTCAAGCAAATAAAGTAAAAAATCAAATGTAACGTCATTCACTGCAGTACTACTCTAAATCGCTTAGCGGTGCTGTAGCTACATCACATCACCATCATCATCACTATGGCGGGTCTTTACAAAATTTCTGACTAAAGAAAACTTGTAAAAACATGTCGCTGTCCACTCAGCAGGGCGATGACAAAGACAACAACATCCTCGTGGCTAAAGTGGACAACGCCAGGAACATCTCCAACATTCTCAATGCCATTCATTTTCGAGACGTAAGTGAGACTTGAGATTTTATTTGAAAATCCATTAGTGACATGCCCTATGGCACGCCACTTTGAATCTTTCTGAACTTTATGACAAAGACAATGATGTGCATGCAAGACATCAAATATTTACATACATTGATACATACACAATGCACAAAAGTAAGTGAAAGTTCCGATGATCGCGTAGTGGGGAGGGGGGCATGTATTGTAACTTCACTTTTAGCTGTATTATTTTAGAACATGACTGCATTGGAATAGAAGTAAAGAACGAAAATATTGTAATCTTGAAATAGCTGCAACTTAACTGGGGGAAGGTGGACTGTAATTACCAACAAATATGGGACTTACCCAAAATTTTCGACTGATCGACTCCAGCCATTGACCTCCTTGGTTAAATTAACAATCCACTGCTTCTGTGACGTCACGTTAGTAGGTGTAAGATTCCTGTTTTGTAATTATCCAGTTAGCATCAAAGTTGGTAGGGGGCATTTCAACACTAACAATATGTGTAGGTGAAGCATTTCAGAAATTTTGTAGTGTAGTTCAACACTTTAGATTGAAATAGACCAAGGAAGTTTAAATAAGAATAGGAGTTGAAATAAGACTAGAAAGGCCGACATTTGCTTGAGAGCAAATACAGCATATTTCAGCCATCTCCCTCCTCATGCAACAATAGGCTATTTCAAAATCACCCATTTGAAAAATCACTTTTAGTAATGACGGTTTAACCCAAAAATGAATCTTACAAAATTCCCCCGTTCAAGAATGGACTCCAGTGCACCCTATGTGAATTTGCACAATAGACCAGTCCAGAAATACTCCCACTGAAACCTTGGCCTTTTGAATAAGAAACCAAATCCAAAATTGAATTTAGTAAAAAAAGGTCCCAGTGCATGAAAAGGTATAATAGACCAGTCTAAAAACACTTCCACTAAAAACTGAATTTTGAATCATCACCCGTTCAAAACTGAATTTGAAAAAATCCCCCTTCCGTGTGCAAAAAAATGGACTCTTCAATGTAAAGTAGAGCAGTCCAAAAATACATCCGCTAAAATAAGACTTTGACATAATCACTTAAGTCCAAAAAATGGATTTTTACAAAAGCCCCCTCCATGAAAAGAATGGACTCTTCCAGAACACCCATATAAAATTTCAAATTAGACCAATCCAAAAATAACCCTACTGAAAGACTTTGACAAACTAGAAGTCACCAAAGTCCAAAATATGAATTTTGTAAAAAAAACCCTCCGTGCGAGAATAGACTCTTCCAGCACACCTTCTGTAATATTGCAAACTAGACCTGTCCAAAAATACATCCACTGAAAGACTTCACCAGTCCAATGATGAATTTAAAAAAAAATGAACCCCTCCGTGTAAGAATGGACTCTTCCAGATAACACCGGGCTCGCTGATTGGCTGCCCCCCCCCCCTCTTTAGGATATAGATTCAGGCTAAGTAATTGGTTACCTATCTAATTAGATTAAATAGACATATATGCCAGTAGGTGCAATCTGCAGCTGGGGGTCAACGACCTTTAGGTCATTGACCCCTCTGGCTATTGGAAAATGACAAAAAAATCCCCAAATATATCATTTTGACGTAGTCTAGGACAAAAAGTATACATGTGTCATTTGGATAAATATCTAGTACACCCATTTACTAAAATTTAGGTAATTTGGTTTTAAAACCAGAGGACAAGAGCCAAAAGTGTACTTTTTGGTCATAAAATGGCAAAAATTAAGCATTTTGTTGTACTGTATGCCTGAAGTGTTATTGAATCCATGTGCGCATATGTCTAGGGCACTCCTATACTAAATTTCAGGTCATCCGGTTCTAAAACCAAGGTACAGGAGCCATAAGTGTCCTTTTTTGGTAAAAGAATGACCAAAAAATCGCAAAAATAAGCATTTCGTTATACTGTACACCAAAACTGATATTGAATGTATATGGGGGAATTATCAAGGCACATCTGTGCCAAATTTCAGCTCATTTGGTTATAATACCAGGGTACAGGGGGCCGAAATATACAGCTTTGGACCTAAGATGACCAAAAAACCTTAGTAAAATCATTTAACAGACAGATATGGAAAAAATGAAAAAAAACGTCCGAGGGTATTGGCCTACTCTACCCTTGTGCCAAATTTCAAGTCATTCGGTTCAGGAACAACGGAGATACCGTGTTCTGAAGATTTGACAGGAGAAAGAAAGAAAGAAAGAAGAAACACTAGAAAGGCCGACATTTGCTTGAGAGCAAATACAGCATATTTCAGCCATCTCCCTCCCCATGCAACAATAGGCTATTTCAAAATCACCCATTTGAAAAATCACTTTTACTAATGACGGTTTAACCCAAAAATGAGTCTTACAAAATTCCCCCGTTCAAGAATGGACTCCAGTGCACCCTATGTGAATTTGCACAATAGACCAGTCCAGAAATACTCCCACTGAAACCTTGGCCTTTTGAATAAGAAACCAAATCCAAAATTGAATTTAGCAAAAAAGGTCCCAGTGCATAAAAAGGTATAATAGACCAGTCTAAAAACACTTCCACTAAAATTGAATTTTGAATCATCACCCGTTCAAAACTGAATTTGAAAAAATCCCCCTTCCGTGTGCAAAAAATGGACTCTTCCATGTAAAGTAGAGCAGTCCAAAAATACATCCGCTAAAATAGGACTTTGACATAATCACTGAAGTCCAAAAAATGGATTTTAAAAAAAAGCCCCCTCTATGCAAGAATTGACTCTTCCAGAACACCCACGTAAAATTGCAAATTAGACCAGTCCAAAAATAACCCTACTGAAAGACTTTGACAAACTAGAAGTCACCAAAGTCCAAAATATGAATTTTGAAAAATCCCCCCTCCGTGCGAGAATAGACTCTTCCAGCACACATTCTGTAAAATTGCAAAATAGACCTGTCCAAAAATGCATCCACTGAAAGACTTCACCAGTCCAATGATGAATTTAAAAAAAAAATGAACCCCTCCGTGTAAGAATGGACTCTTCCAGATAACACCGGGCTCGCTGATTGGCTGCCACCCCCCCTCTTTAGGATATAGATTCAGGCTAAGTGATTGGTTACCTATCTAATTAGATTAAATAGACATATATGCCAGTAGGTGCAATCTGCAGCTGGGGGTCAACGACCTTAAGGTCATTGACCCCTCTGGCTATTGGAAAATGACAAAAAATCCCCAAATATATCATTTTGACGTAGTCTATGACAAAAATTATACATGTGTCATTTGAATAAATATCTAGTGCACCCTTTTACCAAAATTTAGGTCATTTGGTTTTAAAACCAGAGCACAAGAGCCAAAAGTGTACTTTTTGGTCATAAAATGGCCAAATAATCGCAAAATTGAGCATTTTATTGTACCGTATGCCTCAAGTGTTATTGAATCCATGTGCGCATATGTCTAGGGCACTCCTATCCTAAATTTCAGGTCATCCGGTTCTAAAACCAAGGTACAGGAGCCAAAAGTGTCATTTTTGGTAAAAAAATGACCAAAAAATCGCAAAAATAAGTATTTCGTTATACTGTACACCAAAACTGATATTGAATCTATATGGGGGACTTATCAAGGCACATCTGTACCAAATTTCAGCTCATTCGGTTATAATACCAGGGTACAGGGGGCCCAAATATACAGTTTTGGTCTTAAGATGACCAAAAAAACTTAATAAAATCATTTAAGAGACAGATATGGAAAAAATGAAAAAAACGTCCGAGGGTATTGGCCCACTCTATCCTTGTGCTAAATTTCAAGTCATTCGGTTGAGGAACAAGGGAGATACCGTGTTCTGAAGATTTGACAGGAGAAAGAAAGAAAGAAAGAAAGAAAGAAAGAAACATTACGAATACAATATATTTCACCATACCTATGGTATGGCTGAAATATAAATATAGACTCACGCAATACCAAGATGAAAATGGCAGTAGTGATGTTCTGTGTTCTTTTATTACTCTTTTTGATAAGTGGATTTGAAAAATCATCTGAGTCCAAATCCAATATGTAACTTTTCAACTATGAAGACAAATACACACTTACTTGAACTATCTACCACTTTTTGACTGTAGCATGTTACAACAGATAAAAAAAGATACAGAAACCAGAAGTACTGTTGCAGTAAAATTACATGCCACTAGGGTGCGGGGGCAAAAATGTTCGGGTCTCATGAAGAGCTACCCACACACAAAAATTTCAAAACAACCCATATAGGCCTTCTGGACTTGTCCTGTTGACAGGCACACGGGCACACACACGAACGCTACCAAAAATGTAACCTTCTTAGTGAAGGTAATTATATGAACAATGAGATGATTTGTTTCTGACCTTTTTTGTTACACATGACAGGACAAACCCAAGGTCTCGTGGTGTACCAGGCTTTAGGCTGAGGCTTCATTCATGCATGCTCATCCATGGGGAAAATTGATTATTAGTCTGTTGATGCATGTATCTTTTTAGTCAATGGGGTACAAAATTGATCCAAAACTCTGTGTGTGTGTGTGTGTGTGTGTGTGTGTATGTGTGTGTGTGTGTGTCTGTGTGTCTGTGTGTGTGTGCCTGTGTCTGCGTGTGCGCATTTGTAACAACAAAAGGATTTTTGCATTTCGAAAACATATTATCATACTTTGTCAGTGATTTCGTTCAAAGAGTGTCTTGACACTGTACTTTCATAACAAAAAAAGTTTTAGAAGTGTGTAACTAATAGATCCTCTGCTACCGTAGGATCTGCTTGGTGATTACAAGGTAGGATGACACCAGCAATTATCTCCAAGCAGATGTTAGGAGAGGAAATTGAAACATCTCCTGGCTTGTCCTTGCTTATGACTACAGGTTTGGCGAGTCAGACATATGCATGTGAGGTGCAGGCAGCTAGCTAGAATAATCAAAGTGACATGTTTCGCCTGAATACACCTCCAAGGATTTTATGGGAAGACCGAACTTTAGCTGAGTTGTCTGAACAACCTGGGTGTTGCCAAAACATGGGACAGTGTGTCATCCCCACCCAAACGACATTTTAGACTTTGTCTTAAACATTTCCCAGCCCTACAACATGTGCTTCTTAGTCATGTCCTCCCCTGTGACAATGGGTATGATTGTTTCAGAGGGAACACCCCTGCTGACCCTTAAACTGACCTCAATGTATTGTTAATCTTCATATTAAGGCTTGTCTGTCTCTTGCATGACGTTTCTTGATTGATTGATTAATATTCAGGATTGTCTGTATCATGATTGTTACGTCGGGGTAAAGGAACGAAGAAAAATGCATGTATGTAATGAAATGGAATGTTGTTAACAATGCGATCAGAGATGGCAGACTTCTACTTAGGCCACAGCAAGTAAATTTTATGGATGACATCAGCGCGCGCATTAATTTTCGCCTGATTTAAAAAAAAAAACAAGATTTTTTTTCTTCTACAGGGATGGTCAACATGACGATAAAATACCAAAATGAGCAAATATGTTGTATCTAGTTGTAGCCTAATAATTGTACTCGTAGAAGGGACACTTGCGAAGTACCCAGGACTGTAGTTGTAGAAATGAAACTTATTGGATAGTTTTAAAAGTGACACCAATATGGAAGCCATGAGTGTGGTTACCAACTTTGTTGGTGATGACAGTCCACCACACTAGTGCCACGTTTACCACACCAGTACATGTCTTGAAACTACAGGAATGAATGCCTTGTTGGCTATGATACCATGTTCTGTCCCTTTAATTCTTGTTACAACAGTCATCACAACTTTATGGTGCCTATTTTTGAAAATGTAGCCATCTTGTTTTTTCTCACCCATCTTGTTTTTTTTTCGCCCTATCGCACTATTTTTGCAGTCTGCAGAGGATGACATCCATAAAATTTACTTGCTGTGGCCTTACTTATACTATCTTGCACAATACTTATTTCCTACAGACTTAAAAGCTGTACACGGACGAACAAACACATGCACGCACACGTGCACGTACACCTGCACACACAGGCAATAAACAAACTCAAACCCCAAGCAATTACCTAACATTCTATGAGTGAGTATTTGTAATTAAGAATTAAAGCATGTGTTATGCATTGGGAGTACTTACTACAGAATGACGTTTTCTAATTCTGCCATGTCATAACACTTTGTGGGGTGTTGATGTAACGGTAGAGTGTTTCGCCCAGGCCAGGACCTAGAGGTCCTAGGTTGGAATCATGTCATGTCACCGACCTTGTGCCCTTGGAATAGGCATTCACGATCGGACAGTATATAAGACACTGCGGTAACTTTCCTCACTTAACTCTGGGAATGCGTATCTATAGCATCGGTTAGTCCCGTCCCTCGGATAGGACGTTAAATGAATGTCCCGTGTTTGAGGAGAGCCACACCATACGCACGCTAAAGACCCCAGCGCACCATATAAGCCGAATCTTCAAATTGTTGAAGTTGGTAGACTCAGAAACAGGAGACAAGAAAACAACTTGAATGGAAAAAATGACACAGTCATAAGGCGGTGACTTACTGACTACCGTGCTGTGTCAAGTTACACCTGACCAACATGCCCTTTAAAAATGAGGGTGTATCTCGCCACACCTGGTGTGTTATGGCCATGAGTTGTCTTCATTGCGCACATTAAGTAACTCATAACCTTCAATCAGACATGTCTGTACGGAAACGCCTTTTCCAGATTGTACCCTGCCAAGTTGTCTGTACCCTGCTACGCCCTCTTAAGCTGAACGTTAACAACTAGTACTGTGTCCTATTAGAGTTTTCCCAAAAAAAATGTATAGAATACAACACAGTGTATTCCGTATCACCCTTGGTACCAGCCTGACCGCGGGTCGGATCGCCCGACGGCCGATGGGTGATCCGACCCGCGGGAGGGCCTGGACCAAAGGTGATGCGGAAAACACCATCTATGTCATACCCACCCAAGAAAAAAAACTTATTTCAATGTGAATGCGGCGGGAGTTGAGGGAAGTTGATATCCTAGATATAAAAGATTGCATTCCAGCGTCCAAATTCGAACTCGACGCAATCAAAGTGCCTTCAAATTAATCAATGGAATCCTGTGTAATAACAGTAGAACCCCATGTGATAATCTATGTTATCTCCCCGGCCGGAACGCCCGCATCGAGCGATATCGCGACCCAGATGTAACATTATACACATTATTACCATCATAAGTGGTTGATATTGTACCCATTGCAAGATTTTGATCGACTATCACAACTACAGATGATGTGTAAATGTCAACAAAGATTTCTTTATTTTAAACCCTCTAGTATGCCACAACCCGCGCAGCGTGTTTGAATTAAGAGTCCCGCAGCAAGGACGGGTGATACAAGTCTCTCGTGTCAGTGACCCTATTGTGTTGTAAAGCCTTGAGGAAGGCGAGTTATCGAGCCGCGTGCCTAACATCTGCAGCCGCCTGTCGGGCCAGTCAGCCTGCGCTTAAAGACCTTGTGTGGCCATTGTCTGATAATTACTTGGGAAAGAAAAAGACACACAAGCCGCACACACTCTTAACCATGGATATACACGTGCATGGGTTATATAACTTTTCTGACTACACGCGCTCAAAACAAATAAAGCAAACCCAAACGGGAAAATTCTACTCTCCAAGCAGATGTTAGGCTCCGGCTGTTTTTTAGTCGTTTTTATCGGGCTTTCTATTTTGACATTTTTCTTGAAGTACGCTAGCCAAACGATTTTGACACAGCAAAATAAAATACAACATAGAAAGCCCGATAAAAACGACTAAAAAAACAGCCGGAGCCTTACCTCTGCTTGGAGAGTAGGAACATTCTAAAATCACACACTTGATATATTTAAAGTCGACCTCGGCTCAAGGGTGAAAACAATGGTGAAGGCCCTCATTTGACATGGTGTTTGGCCAAAATTTCTAAAGTATGCATCTCGAGGCATCTATTTTGGAAGAATACTTTTACATTGTTTCTAATGGTATCAGTTGTGATTTTCTAGCATTCTATTCCATGCAGTATAACACTGATGATGCCATGGACTAGGTGTCACAATATATGATGATTTTTTTGTAAAGCTAGAGAAGCTAACAAATGGGTATCCTTCACGGGTCAACGGGAAAGCTTGTTGATGAACTTATATATATAATCAAGAAATGTAGACAGTCATCATCTTAAATATATACAGTCTATCATTGTGTATAATCATCATATGATTGAAATGTATTCGAGCTCGAAATAACATGCAAAACAATATTAGCCACTTTCTGCAAGTACCATATAAGGTAGAAATATGGTCCATGGCCCCAAAGAAAACTACGTGAAGATGTATCTGTTGGTTTTCTTAACCGTCATCCCGCTAAACTATGCCACAACCCGTGCATCTTGTGTTGATAAGGGCCCCCACAGTAGTGGCAAGGTTAAATCAGTCCCTACATGAGCGCCCCTATTGATGATTGTCGAGGCGTGCGGTGTGCACCGCGTGCCTAACATTTGCAGTCGCCTGTCGAGTCAGGTTAAAGACCTTATGCCCATTGTACGGTAATTACTTGGTGAAATAAGCTTAAGACAAATGTACACACGTGCATGGCGAATGTTACGCACATTTTCTTACATCATACTCTTAGGTCTATACGAGAAATGTATACACACTTCTGAAATCGCAAACGTTTAGGCTGATTTTACATATAATGGCAAGTTAAGTGGGCCTCGGCTCAAGGTGTGCAAACGTGTGTCAGACAACCACTAGTTATGTGCACTTACGTTCACGCATGACTTGCACCGAACAAAACATTGTTCTGGATACTTGTGAAATACTAATCATTGGTCACTTCAAGGAGAGTTAACGAGTGATTGTATCCTTTGTGAATATTAACAGACATAAGACATACAATAAGACGGATTTTACCATTACTTCTATGTTTTTCCAGCGATGATTTCGTATCAAGATGTTTTCGACAGGGGCTCGTTTGGAATAATCGATATCTTACTACAGACGGTTGCTTTTTTACCCTTTATCTGAAAGTTCCTAAGCTGAGTAGCATTAATGCTAAACATCAACTTAAACTGAAGTTCCCACATTGACTACGACAATTATATCTAATGATTTTGCCTCAACATAGCCCAAGTATGTAAATAGGTGTCTTGCTGGCCTTCCGGTTGTTTACTTGTCGATCGTTTGTAATATAACCTGCATTTATATGTTTATGCTGTGTTTTTATGATACCCGATGTAACAAATCTAACTCAATTCAGGAAGACTGCAGCTAGCGCTTCCTGCTCGTGTAAGTTTGCGTGTGTGAAATAGATAAATAGATTGTAAGAAACAAATAGATATTCTTAACGATTAATTTTTTTCCACCGGATTGTTTGGTAATGAAGAGGCGTTCCCGTCTAACCCAAGTGCCCCCACCTCAGGCCTGCCTCCAGGCCGCGTATCAGAGCCCTCCAATGTTGCCCATCCAGCCCGGCAACTTTTTCAGGTGTTCCTAACAAGGCTGCGCGCTCCGTGCTGACATTCAGACGCAGCCGAGACTACACTTGGGGCGCCACCATGGGGTTCTACGTGCGGTGTCTGATCCTACTACTGGGGGTGCTGGCGGTCAGCTCACTCCCAGGTAAGAGAGAGAAACATTTCTATTTTTCAAGTTCACTCAAGTTCGCCTAAGGGTCCGTTCACTCATGTACGCCGTGCGATTGCAGGCTGGGGTATTCTTTGGATAGTCTTTCATGTGTCCTGCAAATTCTTAGCCGTCTTCTGACAAGAAAGTCTGACTTACAACCTAGCCGGTAGTTGGCTCTGTCACAGCCTGCTTAAAAAAATTCTACACCATACATACGACGACCTACGACAACATACGACGTCCTACGACAACATACGACGTCCTACGACGAATGTGCCGGCACCATATTAGGCGATGCTACTGAGTCCGTGAGGAAATATAGCCGTAGTGCGAGTGGGTGCAAGGGTTTAGTTGCCTCCGTCGAACGACAGTCGCACGATTGCAAAATGAGGGAACTGTTGGGAAAGTCAGGCATACGTCCAATAAGATTTAACTGTCTT